>NC_067487.1:40690765-40850313 GCF_947179515.1 Apodemus sylvaticus
GCTGCAAGGTTCTTACAGAGCACTCCTTAGCGTTTACTCTTCTAATTCCAAAACAGCGAGGGGTGGGGAAGAGGGCAGGAGGGAGGCAGTGACCCCCCTGAGATTCCCATCAGAGCACCTCACCCCCCCCCCATCCCCACCCGACTCCCGAGCCTGCCCCGGAGGCTTGCCGGAACCTTCCGGAAAATGCTTTCGCATTTAAATAATGATCAGTCTCCAGGGCTCTGCGCTCTGCTCCTGCACCGCCCTGTGAGATGAGAGATCCTCATTATCTACTTTCATTTGCCTCCTTGGGGACATTTTTTTCAGTCAGAAATACAGGTCAATTAGCAGGCTCCGCGGAACAGTGTAATTCTTAAGAGCTGGCTGGGAAGCCTCCTGGCTCCCTGGCTGGCGGCTTCTAAACTGTCTCTCCAGCAGCGCAATCGCTACTTCCCTACTTCCGTCAGCCCCCTGTTAGGGACCACTCTTTTTACATTTGCCTTCTCTTTCCTGCCACCGAAGCCTCAGCATAGCTGCCTATGCCCAGAAGTTGGAGAAATAAAGATAGACAGACACAGCTCTTTCTTCTTCAGTTTTTGGTTATTGTCAGTTTTGTTTTTGTTTGTTTGTTTGACATGGCTTGGTTTGTTTTCTGAGACGAGGTCTGATTTTGTAGCTCAGGCTGGCCTGGAACTTTGCGCCTCAGCCTCCTAAGTCAGGATCCTGACACGGGTCCTAGCATCTGAACTCCAACCCTCTGCGAGAGCAGCAAGGACTCTGAACCCCCTCTCTACCCCCTTCAGAATCTTTTCAAAGAGCAGTTCATTTTGCTCTTTGCAAGTAAAGCATGCCTAGGCTAGGGATGTAGCTCTGTAGGTAGAGTGTCTGCCTAACATTACAGGAAAGCCAGGGTTCGATCCCCGGCACTGGTTACATCAATTAGCAATGGTAGCACTTGGGAGGTGTAGGTAGGAGGATCACGTGTGCTTCTCCAGGCCATGATTAACTTCTTCGGTGGCTTGGCATCATTTGCTGCCTTCTTGAAGTTATAAAGGGCAGCTTGGTTCGGATATACTTCCTCTCTGTGTGGAGTTCAGCGCGGCTGCCTATACCGCTGTGAGTTCTGGGATGTCCTGTATCCTCGGGTTTTCCTATACTCACAGGTATATCCTAGGATGATGAATATTCTTTTCTCGATTCCTTAATTGAACAGTGATTTAAAACTATAGAATCTTTGGTGGATATGAGCAGAACAGCTTGCCTGTTTCTCTGCGGACATCGGGACTAATTTTCTGTGAGATGAATTGAGAGAACGTCCTATATGGCAGTGGATGAGGGCTCCCCCCCCCCCATGTTTGCTCGTGGCCTTTTCTGAGAGGGAACTGGGCTATGCACATCGTGAACAGGTACAAATAGCCTCTGCGTGGGAAGAACGGGGATTTATATGACTGAAAATCTCTTCCTTCATTCTCCAAGATCTGTAGCAACCACAGGATGTGTCATTTATTCGAGAACTTTTATTATTTCGTTCCTTTCTTCTCTTCTTCCCTCCCCTCTTCTTCCATCTTTTGATAAAGCCTTCCAAAGTTGCCTAGTCAGGCCTTGAGCTTCTGTTCATCCTGTGTCTGCCCCATGAGTAGTTGGGATTTCAGGCCCGTACAAATAAACCTAATTTCAGCCTCTGGGAAAGACACAAATTGCTGGGGATGTAGTTCAGTGGGTAGGCCTGTTCCCTAACATGTGAGAGGCCCTGGCTCAGTACCCAGCACCACAGCTAGGCCGCCTTCCCCTGTCACGTCATCAGTCTGAGGTACAGGTGACAGGACCAGAGTTTCAAGGTTGTTCTCGGCCACTTGGCAAGGTCCTGGTCTGCATGGACCCTGTGTACCAACAACCAAATACACAAAATTATATTAAAAATAATTAAAACAATGAGTTATTATACTTGAACCTAGACATTAGCACATATAATAACATGTACAAATAGATGGAGAAAATGGAACTACAAAGGAGGGAAAATTTATAGGTATCACCACAGTTAACAGAAATTTAAAGCAACTTCTGGTAAGTTACAATGTGGATTTTAAGTTCCTGAGAACATTAAAAAAAAAAAACCCTACAAATTTGTAGTTAAAAGAAATAAAGAGCTATCCACCACACCAAAAACCAAACCAAACCAAACCAGGGTTATGGGTTATGAGTATATATAGTTTTTTGTTGTTTTATTGAGACAGGATTTCACTATATAGCCCTGGCTTTCCCTGAACTCACTTTAAGGCCAGGCTAGCCTTTAACTCACAGAGATCCACCCACCTCTACCTCTCCCATGCTGAAATTAAAGGCCTGCTCCACTACCACCCAGCTCATAAAGAATATTTTAAAAGGCTTATCTTTCCCCATCCAATTGACGTGGACCTTGGTAGAAGAGACAGTGTGTGAGTGAGTTTCTGTCTTCTATTTTGATCTATGTATCCCCTTGTCTATCCTTAAAACTGTGTGCTGGCTAGTTCTTAGTCAACCAGAGAGACTAGAGGTATTAGAGAAAAGGGAACCTCAATTTTAAAAGTGCCCCCATCAGATCGGCCTATGGGCATATTTTTGGATTAGTGATTGATATGGGTGAGCCCATCCTACAAGGGGAGGTGTCACTCCTAGGTGGCATTAATAAAAGCAGGCTGAAGGACAGGCCAGAAAGCACCACTCTGCCATGGCCTTCACTACAATTCCTGCCTCCAGGTCCCTCCTGACTTCCTGCTCTGCCTTCCCCTAGGTAATGGACTCTAAGCTATGAGATCAAATAAACCCTCTCCTCCCTAAGTTCCTTTTGGTCATGGTGTTTTATTACTGTAATCAAAACCCAACTGAGACACCCTGTGGAAATTAGAGCAGTTCTTGGGCAGGAAGTCTAAATAAGGGAGACATGGTGGCAACCCTTAAGAAGGGTATGATCCGATTGGAGAGATGGCTTGACGTTGTGAGTCATGACTTTACAAGCAGTGAGGGGAACCATCCTCCTGGTGTCAGGTGTTCGAGGTACAAAAGAGAAGGTTGGTTTGGGATGAGTGGGAAAACTCCCGAAAGCGGTAACCCAGAAATCAGGCCCACAGAGCCAGCAGCTGCTGCGGAGAGAGGTGACAGCTCTCAGTGTGTTTAAGAATGCGGAGAGCTGCGTTGGGGTGCAGGTGAGTGACGGGGTAATTAGAGGAGGTGACCTCAGAGGGGACACATGGGGAAGAGTCTTGGACAACACTTTAAGCTTTTACCACGAAGAAGATAGAAAGCTATGGAAGCATTTTAAGAAGTGACCTGATTTGATGTCTTCTAGAAACATCTTTCTGGATCCTTTGAAATTTCTAGAGGGTCATGAACATGCAGGGAAAGAAAGAGACCCATGTTTCTGTACAATTTCTAGATCTAAATGTATTTATTTTGTGTGTTATGTATGTGGGAGCTGTCAAGTTTGCTGACAAGTGACAAGTGACTGAGTCACCTCAACAGTGGGTAAAAGAACCAACCAAAAGCTGGTAGTGGCTTGGGCTTGGTGGCAAGTAGCTGTTTTCTGGGTGTTCTCTGACAGGCCAGTGGGACTGGCTGACAGGCTAGATAGGAAATGGGGGGAAGAGAAAAGTCGATGTCTATGGCTCAGTAGAAGGAGGTGCTGCCATTCACCAAATGGGGAAAGTTGGGAGAAGAACAAGTCTGAGGAAATAAAACAACCAACCAAACAAAAAACAGAAGTAATCCAAGTATAGATCCTACTCCCTGCTCTCCAGGCAAGCGCTCCTAAGGAAGACCTAGTGTATGGTGCGAATTAAGGCGGATGCGTCATCCGAGTTGTCAGTAAGATGTTCTCAGGATGGAGCCAGAAGCACTGTGGTGATGGGTGGGCTGTCACCCAGGAAACGGGTCTGCTCTCAAGGACTTGGGAGGGGGCTTGACCCACTCGAACGACAGGGAAAGTATAGAGTCAAAGACCAGATGCTTGCTGGTACATAGATCTCAAGCACCATCAATTAGTAGCGGAGGGAACCGTGAGGATGGGTTGGAGCGGAGGGAATGAGCCATCACACCGCATCAGGGAGACTCCGGGAGGGCAGAATGAGTCACTGAGGTCGTGGGTCTTCCACATCTGGCAGAGGACTTGCTGAGACGATGGAAAAAGGAAATAGAAAGGAAGAAGGAAGATAGGAGAAACCGCCAGGGACAGGGGTCAAGGGTAGTGTTTCTAGCACGTGCCACATATTAGCTAAAAGCCAGGTGATAATCTTTCTTTTTTTTGGTAAAAGGAAGTAAAATGGTAAACTCTCCATTGCCTGGCCTCACCTTTTCTGATAATACCTATCTCTATAAAATTGTCTTAATTAAACTTTTATTTGTTGATTGGGTGTTGGAGCAAGTACTTGCATGCTGTGATGCAGGTGTGGAGGTTAGAGGAGAAATTGTGGAAGTCGGTTCTCTCCTTTTACCAAGTGGGTCCTAGGGATGAAACTTGGGTCATTAGGTTTGGGGACAAGGGTGGAGTCACCTCGCCAACTCATGTGTAAGAAGTAAGTCATTATGGTTTATTCCTGGTGTGAGGTGCCTTTAGAGCACATTAGACAATCACAGTTAGAAGTCCTGGGATCCTGTCTTCCCTAGCTCTCAACATATCTAGACCCTCTCAGGTCATCCTAGGGCTGAAAAGTTTCAGGCAATCTGATATGTGACTAGACCCAGGAGCCAGAAAAAAGAGGGAATCTCAAATCCCGTGATACAGATTAGAACAGACTTCAAACCCAGAATCAATAGGATGGGGAATTTGAAGACGGGACAGAAGAACCCAGCCAATTCTTCTGAATTCAGAGGGCAGGGATGCCACTAGGAGTATAAAAACGAATGCTTTGTACAAAATCAGCGGGGGCGGGGGGGGGGCTGCGATGTGTTCGCTTGCTTACCTTTTTCTCTAGGCTGACAGCCGACTTTGCAAGGTCACAAAGCAAAGGCTTTGCTGTCCACACTCTTGAATCTTCCCACTCTCATTATGAAATGAGAAATACTGTCTCTCACAGCTTGAGAACCTTCCCTCTCAAGCTTCCTGACACCTCAGAATGCATTCGAGCCTGCCTTCTGATTGTTTAGAGCAGAAAAACACGACTGGGCTACACAGGGTTCCCGCATGCGCAGTGTGGGGTCTCTGCTTTTACTAATGATCCTTGTGAATGCCTCAAAGGTCCAGAAGGGGGCAATGTGACATTAGGCCTTTTATGTCTCACCAATGGTTTGGACGTTCTCTAACATTACTAAATCCAGAATCCCGTAAGGTCTGGGCTCGAGCGAGGTCTGAGACGTCGTGGGTCCAGTGTTCTCTCACTTGGCCAGTAAAAACCCTGAGAGAGGAAGGACCCGGTCCAGAACAGAAGCCGAGGCCTGCCCTAATTCTGACCCTAAATTTAACATCACACGCCCCTCTTCGGCGGTTTGATTTGGAAGAACTACCTTCAAAGTAGTGTTCCTCAGCTTGCATCATCCACTGGGAACGTTTAATGAAAGGACACATTTACAACCCTCTCTTTAAGACCTACAGTATTTTTTATAAGTGAGTAAAAACAGTAATTTTGTATTAAAGATACAGAGAGAGAGAGAGAGAGAAAACGCAAAGCTTTAAATTCCTTTCCCCTAAAGCTTGTACACTATAAAGCAAAAACTCACTGACCAAGTACAGATAAAATTTAAAGTCAATGGAATTTGCATCATTACCAAAATTTACAGTCTTACAGGGAAAGTAAGATGGCTGGCCCGGCAGGATGGCTCAGTGGGTAAGGACACTTGCTGTGTCCTGAATTCAACCCCCCAAACCCATGTAGGAGAGATCTGAATTCCCAAAATCATTCTCTGCTCTCCACATATGTCCACTCATACATATCCTGTGATAAACAAAATTGTGAAAAAAACATTTAAATCAATAAATTGATGATATTGTTTTGTTGAAACTAGCTTTTTTCTCAGAAGTTATAATGGCATTCTTTTCTTCTTTCTTTCTTTCTTTCTTTCTTTCTTTCTTTCTTTCTTTCTTTCTTTCTTCCTTTCTTTCTTTCTTTCTTTCTTTCTTTTTCTTTCTTTCTTTCTTTTTGAAATAAAGGTATAAATATTTGAATTATCCTGCAGTCCTAGGTAATTGAATTTTGAAGTCTCTGCAATTGGTTGTCTGTCCTTGGCCCCCCATCTTTTGTCTATTGTCTTTCTCTATCCAGCCCCCCCCCCATCTATCTCTGTATAAACAGAAACATAGATGTAGACAGATACAAATATTTTAATGATAGAAGTAGTTAATAGGTGTTGTAAAATGATGGACAATATGGAATCTGAAGTCAAAAATCAAGGCATCTCCTTGTATAACCATCAGGTTGCTTAAAGAAAATGGAATCTGAGGCGGTCGGCTTCCTGCCTCCCATGTTTAGGGAGAGGGGATATGTGCGCGTTTTTTGAGATAGAGGCTTGTTATGTAGACCAGACTGTTACAACTGACCAACTTACAATGCTTCTGCCTCAGCCTCTTGGGTGCTGGAACTGTAGGTGTGCAGCACTAAGCCCCACCTTTCTGCTTTCCCTTGCTATGATAAAATACTTGTGGTAAGTAAATTAATAGGAGAAAAACATTATTTTGGTTCACAGTTTTGGGAGGAGTTTCGATCCATGATTGCTTGTCTGTGTGGCTTTGGGCCCGTGGTACTGCACAGTAAGTACATCATGGTGGTGTCTGATCCTCTCTGTGTAGCTCTGACAGCCACAGGATCCGGCTTCCATCTTGGTCATGTCTATTACACTATTATGCCCACATTCCAGCCAGCCTGAGGTAGAAAAAACGTAAGAGAGCCGGGCGGTGGTGGCGCACCCCTTTTATCCCAGCACTTGGGAGGCAGAGGCAAGCGGATTTCTGAGTTCAAGGCCAGCCTGGTCTACAAAGTGAGCCGCAGGACAGTCAGGGCTATACAGAAAAACCTTGTCTCAGAAAACAAAACAAAACAAACAAAACAAAACAAACAAAAACCTAAGAGGATGGGGCATGCCTCTCACTCTCTTTAAGGCAGTAGCTTAGCAATCACATTTCTTACTTCTGCTCAGAGTCCAGACTAAAACTCAGGCACACAGCCAAACCCAGCTACAGTGGAAATTGGAAAGAGCAGTCTTCAGCCGTATAGCAGCGTGCCCACCCAAAGTGTCTATGTTCTAAGACAGTGGTTTTCAAAACTGGCTGCACATTGAGTCACTCGGAAACCCTAAGACAAAGAGCGACTGCAGGAATAACTTGCCCGGCGTGCCCAAGGCCCTGGATTTCATCTCCAGCTCTGGCCTCAAGGGTGTGGCCTGTTCTGTGTGTAGGGAGTCTCATCAAAGTCTCAAATGCACCTGAACTTTCTGATAATGGAAGTCTTTGCTCTGCAGTACTCTTTCCTCACACAGAGCAGTAACCCTACAGTCTGTGGACAATAAACTTGCCTTAGTTTGGTTCAAATAGAACTAAATTCCCTAATCCTGTTATTCCTGTTGTTCTCTCTGTCTTTCCAGAAGATATCCCACTAGGATCAAGTGATTCCACAGAATACAAAAAAGAGAACAGTTTGGGCTTTGATGTGCAAACATTTGAATCCCCTAAAAATAAACTGTGAGTTGCAAATAAGTATGAGTGTTCCCACACTGCTTCCTAAATTAGCCCTTTCTGGGGACATGGAGAATGTTTTTCTGCCCAGGGCTTACCTGCTTGTGGTTCAGTGCCTGGCTGGTTCAGGTTCATGATATATCTTCATATCAACCCCACCCCCCCTGCTTGTTTGAAGGCAATTGCTGTCTTAAAAAGATGCTAGGAGGGTTTATGTTTTGGAAATGAAATTAAAAAAATTATATGCAGCATCCAGGAGCCTGAAATACTTCCGTTGGATCGTGGCCTTTTCTATTCTTGTTTGAAATGCTTAGTTAATAGCTGACTTAGACACTCAGTTCTCGCCCTCAAGAAGTCAACAGTGGAAAACTCAAAGGCAACTTTGTTAACTTCAGTTCTCCTTTGATTTTATTTATTTAATCCATGAAAGGGGACTGAAGAGTGTTCACTTCAGAGTGTTGTCAGGGTATCCATTCCTGGGGGATATGTCAGAGGCTGAGGTGAGGGGTTTGAGGCTGAGGTGAGGGGTGAGAGGCTGAGGTGAGGGGTGAAAGACTGAGGTGAGAGGTCAGAGGCTGAGGTGAGAGGCCAGAGGCTGAGGTGAGGGGTGAGAGGTTGAGGTGAGGGGTGAGAGACTGAGGTGAGGGGTGAGAGGCTGAGGTGAAAGGTCAGAGGCTGAGGTGAGAAGTCAGAGGCTGAGGTGAGAGGCGAGAGGCTGAGGTGAGGGGTGAGAGGTTGAGGTGAGGGGTGAGAGGCTGAGGTGAGAGGTCAGAGGCTGAGGTGACTTCCTCCAGCTCTCTCCATCTCATGTTTTTCCAAGACAATGTCTCTTACTAAACTTGGTTAACTCTCTTTGGTTGGCTCTCTGTTTTGGTTAACTGGCTGGCCAGAAGACCTCCAGGGTCTCTTTCTCTGCATCCCCTTGCTAGGGGCATCCAGCCTTTGCTCAGAGGCTGGTAGTCCAGGCTTCGTGTCCTCACGCTTTACCCACTGACTCATCTCCACCGGCCCTATACAATATAATTTTTAAACAGTAGCTAAATTTTGCTCTGTCAAAGAATAGAATCTCGGTCTGTGATCTCGATAGTCGTGGGACTCTCTCCTGTGGTAGAACTCAATACTGAAGAGAGCGATGTAGGCGCAGCCGACTGAGCGGACTGGCCACGGACTGTGAATGTGGGTGGATCCGGTAAGACCTGGGATGAGCATCCTGGGAGAGCAAGTAGGGAAGCAGCGGTGTTACAGAGAAGCAACGTTGCACTCACACGGAAACAGTTTATACTGATTTTACATTTGCTTCAGAGCGTCCTCACTGCTCCCCTAGGGGAATCTCAGTGCATATGTTGGGAAACAGAACCTCAGGCCAAAATAACATTGGCTCAAATGATTTCTAAATGCTGAAATAAACTTCCAGGTGGACTATATTTGTTAACGATCTCGGTGAGGGTGTAATGTGTCTGAGAAGGCTTACAACCACAGTCTGACATCACCCAATCTCCTTGCCACATATAGAATAAATAAATAAATAAACACCCAGATTTTCCTTTAAGCAAGCCTGACCCTGCCAACCAACAAAAGAATTGTCTCAAAGCTTTCCTCAGAAGTTTTGAAATGGAGACAAAGAGAACAAAGACAAGATGGCTTCCTTTGATATTATTTTCACAGTGTGTTTCAAGTCAAGAAAATAAATTACTAAGGAAGCTCTGTTTTCTTTCATCTTATTTAACGCATCACTGTGCGGCAGCAGCAAGCTAATAATTAAGGGGCATTCTGCCTCCTCCTCGGATACTTTGATGTGTGATGACTGACTCCATGGATTTGTCTGGTTGAGTTTCTAAGCTCTTATTAGCATCCATAAAAACTGGCCAAAATCAAAGGGGTGAAAGGCAAGAACAGCGGAAATGACCTGCATCTGAAAAATGGGAGACTTCATCCGAAATTAATCAGGTCTTAACTCCATTAGTGTGTCTAATTTTTCAACATGATCTAGCTTGGTGTATGGGGATACTAGTAAAATGCAGTCAGGATATTACTGCTGGTAGTGGTTCTTTAAAGACTTATTTATGTATTATCTGTAAGTACACTGTAGCTGTCTTCAGACACTCCAGAAGAGGGCATCAGATTTTGTTTCAGACGTTTGTGAGCCACTATGTAGTTGCTGGGATTTGAACTCAGGACCTTCGGAAGAGCAGTCAGTGCTTTTAACCACTGTGGCATCTCTCCAGCCCAGTAGCAGTTCTTTAAACTCTCCGTAGGATTTCTATTGACAAGGACCCAGTGTAAGTCTGGGGGTGTGTGGATGGGACAAAACTTTGCAAAGTGAATATGAATTTTCTCTGGACATATACAGCTACGAAGATTTACGATTCCTATGCTCTCTCTCACTCAGATTTTCATTCAAGTAGAGTGATGAGAGTGTGTGGAGTTTCTCTTCATTCATAACTGTTTTAGAAAAGACCAGAATTTATTGGCATTTCAAGTGTGATGTATGCTTGTCACTGTTGAGACTGTGAAAGTGTGACAGGAAATTCTAATAATTGGATGTTGGGACTTCTGATTTGATTATTCAGACTCTTTTCTACTCTGTTGTTCATCTCTTTTAGATTAAAAAAAAAAATCTTCAAGTAAATACTTTACCAAAAGAGCTCTTGCTTGCTGAGTGGTTTTTTGTTGTTGTTGTTGTTGTTGGTGGTGGTGGTGGTGGTGGTGGTGGTGGTGGTGGTGGTTTTGTGTGTGTGTGTGTATATGTGTATGTGTGTGTGTGTGTGTGTGTGTGTGTGTGTGTGTGTGTGTGTATGTGTGTGTGTGTATCCATCTCTCCGTGTGTATGCATGTGTGTCTGTGGCACTGGCATCCAAGGATTGTGCAGTGGCAGCCAAAGAGCTTTTTGCATTGCACAATCTCCAAATGTAGGTTTTGGGAGGCTGTTTTCTCCTGAGTTAGACCAACCAAAGAAAATCCCCTGCCTGGAGGTTTAAATGGACGGTCCACTCCTTTCCAGAAATTGCAAGTCCAGGAAGATGAAGGAACAGGACTGCATAAACGACTTTTTTCTAATGTTCTCTCCTGCACCCAGGGTCCTTCCTGAGCTGTCACAGGAAGGCAGAGGGCATTGCAGCCTAGCTTTGGAGAAATGAAGGCTTGGTTCTAGCTCTCTTTCACACTCAAGTTAATTAGGTTAGTGACGCCCCCATGATTTTGGCTCTGTAACCTTCAGCCTAACCACTGAGATACGCACCCCGTGTGTTATGCTCTTTTTTATTTATTTATGTGATTTATTTTGAAATAGCAAAATGTTCATTTCCCATCTAATTGGATTATTAGCATTACCAATAAGTTTCACATCATCTTCCATACAAACCTCACCTTATTCTTGTAAATTTGTAAAAAAGCATCTTTATCCGATTTAAATAGAAGAGTGACTGTTTCCCTGGCTGTTAAGAGAATCCATTTAAGACCACATCACTAGAAATCTAGCTTGAGGGTAAACCACTCTACCTCGGTCAGCAACCATATCTGACCTCTCTTCCATGTGGAGCTGTCCCTAGGAGGCACCAAAAGTTAATTAGGTTAGTGACGTTAAAACACCATTGTAATTTTAGGGCCTGAGTGGAGCTCAAGATACAGGGCCCAAATTGAGAGCTTTGGGGAGCCAGGGAAGCAGATGATGAGTAATGGCGTGGCCAGCATTTGTGTAGGAGCCAAGGTGGAGCAGGGGCCTGGAGTCCTGAGGTCTTGGGAAGAGTGGAGCTCTAGGAATGAACAAGGACAAGGAGATGCCTCTATAAGGAGTCCCGCCACACTTCCCCACTGGGCGATAGAATCGCCGTGAAGATTTTCATCTACACCAGAGGGTGGGGTCAAGAGTCCTAACACGCGGTAGAGCATACACCAAGCTTTGGAAAGAATGTGTTGGAGTTAAGTTTTCTGCGATAAATGAAAGTAAATGTTGGGCTAGTGTTATTAATGTGTAAATAAAAAGATATGTACCTCTGCTAAATCATACCAGAGTCAAACATTGGATAATTTGGTGCTTAGTTGATTTCTTCTTCAACAAATTTATCAGATGAGTGCCGGGCATGGTGAAGGACCCTGGGGCGCACACAGAACAAAGCACACCTTCTTTATTTAGCTCTGGTAAAATAGGCCACTGTCAAGAGCAGCTGGGAGAGGGGAGCCAGGCCAGGAGAGCACAGGCAAGGGTCTTCATGGGGACACCAAGCTGTAAGTGACTCACCGCACCCCAGCCAGCCCTCTCATTTGCATAGGTTAAGCTAAAGTTTCTTTCAGAATTACAGTGAACATTACTCCTGTCTCTCCTGAGCTCTGTTTTGCAAACCTGATGACACCTAGTGTCACCTGACCTTCGCTTAGCCAGACATACGGAGATAGGTTTCAGGGTGTCTGTGAACTCTCTAACACTGGATATGCAAATTGTGTGGCTGTGCTCTTTCCTGGTCATAGATTTTGTTATCCTCTCAAAGGAGCCTGTGAGCCCAGGACAATTACTAATTAATGTCTTAAGTTTCCCTAATCTAATAAAGGAACTTTTGCCTTAACATTTAAAAAAAAAAAAAAAAACAATGGAATCACTCTACTTTAGAGCTCGGTTAGTTCCTGCTATGTGGCCCCTTTTAAGCTTATGTTCTTACACCTTCATGCCCTCAAATCCAGAAAAAGGAGGCATGCTGGGTGCAAGCTTTCTAGCCTTTTCTGTAGCAACTGCATATTTAACCTATAACAACCATAAGGCAGTCCTATTCATAACGAGAATATGATGTTTTCCAACAGGCTGTATTTCCAAGGTAATCTGTTAGGTTGGATTTTGGGATTGGTTGGTTGCTTGCCAAATTTTTAGTTTGAAAAACATGCTCAAGTTCAAAAACGAAGTACAATATACAGTTAGGGTATGCTCATCACACAGAGACCGCATTCTGTGCTGTGGGAGAAGTGGGGGCAGGATGTGTTTCCTCTCTCACAGAGAAGTGATGTTTCGGAAAATATTCAAAGAGAAGGCACTTAGTGGTGTTTTGTTAGCGTCTCAAAGGACTCTGTGAACCTAGGACAGCTAACAGCATAGAATGCAGGCAGCCTGGAGTGCCCACAGGGCTGCGTCCACACTGCTTCGCAAGCTGTTACCCACACGCCCTTCATGCCCTTTGAGCCCTTGTCTCTGTCTCTCAATAAAGGGCTAGGCTCGGAGGCTGGCGACCCATTCAGAAATATAAAGGGAAAAAAATACGCATAGTGGAGAAGTTGCCTTTGTCCTCTGGGAGACAGAAACAATGAAATCAAGTGAAGGAGAAGCTGTCCTGGAATGTGAAGGCATTACTGGAGATAAAACACGTTCACAAAAACGCGAGGCAGTTTGAAAATTGATAACCTTAGTCATTATCGCTGTTGCAACTTTTTAAAAAAATATGTATTTTTGAACTAAACTACTACAACACAAATAGTTTCCTAAACTACAAGTAATACAATTGCCTTGCTTGAGGGATACATGGACCTATAAAGGCTTTCCTAAAACATGTATTGTGGGCATGGATACATGTTGACTTTTCTTTTTGTTCAACAATATGTAATTTAGCATAGACTATTAATATGACATTTGTAGAGTACTTTTATGAAAATGTTTGTGAAATGGTGTCACATTCTCCTGTGCATTACATTAGAATGGACTAATAATGATTTTACTCTCTGTCCTTAGGATGAGCTGTCATCCGCCAAATTTTCAGGACAGCTCAGGGCTTAGAAGAGGGCTCATCTAAATAAAGACCGGCTAAAGTGACATTGTGGAGACTTAATCCTTCTCTGGCTGCCTGTGTGACCAAAGGCTGATTTACAACTCTTCCTTTCTGAAGTTCAGTTTTTCAAGTCCCCAGAGTCTTGCGACTTGACAGCAAGAGGGGGAAAAAAAACCAACGAAATAAGGTCAACGATGAGCCCCAGCTGCAGGGACTCGGGGGCCACCAAGGGACTTTTACATTCTGGATCACAAGACTGCCTGGTCACACGGGGAATTAACAGAGTGGAGCCTTTGTCCCCTGTCGCAGCCATCTACTGCAAAGCATCCGGTTCCACCGGAAGGAGTTATGCTAACTGAATGTGCATCTACAGCTAGAGTCTGGAAATCCGAGGTGAGGGAAAGCGGGGAGGGCCTGCAGTGAGGCCCTGCTGGGCTGTGTGGGCTCGATCAGGTCACCGAGTCTCCACAAGGACTTTTTGCTCAGCTCCCCCCCCCCCCCATGGACGCTGTGCTCCCGGAAGTCTCAACTCAAGCTTGCCTCACTTGCCTGTCTTGCGCGCCTGTCTGTCCTGCAAGCTGCCCTGACAGTGGTTCTGGGCTGAAATGGAGCCATGAGCCTGCATAGACGATGACTGCAGTGTTTGTGAATGGAGGCGGCCTGGTGACCACACACTGTGACAGGTGGGACCGGAGGGACAGCGTGGAGAGCAGCTGTCAGACCGAGTGCGGCAAGGAGGGCGAGGAGGACCAGCCGCGCCAGCTGACACCCTTCGAGAAACTGACCCAGGACATGTGCCAAGATGAGAAGGTGGTGAGGGAGATCACGCTGGGGAAACGCATCGGCTTCTATCGAATTCGAGGGGAGATCGGAAGCGGAAACTTTTCCCAGGTCAAGCTGGGAATTCACTCCCTAACCAAAGGTAGGATGGGACTTCACATAGTACCTGTGAGGTATTTGGGGGCCTAATTGAGGGTGGAGTTAGAAGGCCATTGACGCCATGTTCGCAGCTTCGGTTTGTACCGGTGTGTCGTAAAGAATGGTCTGGAATGTTACAGAAGACCTAGACTACTATAAATGATAGGTTCCAAGGTCCCCTCTAACCCACCAGACAGACAACTCCTGTTCCTTTGGGAAATGGAGGGCTTGGTCTCGGGGCCTTTTCTGCCTTAATCTTCTTTGTAGATGTTCCCAATGCCACTTGAATCTTCCCTTTACACTTGGCAGCTACAGGTCGCCCTGGGACTCTGGATCAATAGTGCTCACCACTAAGGGCCTAAGGGAGGAACGGTGTGGAGAGCACAGGGTGCTTTTGCTAGCCTACCCTAATTAGGCCTTTTCCCAAAGTTAGCCCAACTCAGTTAATGCTAGGATTTGGCTTAAAGGGGAGAAAAACGCTGGCAAATTAGCATGCTGAAACCACCCTCTGAAGCTCAAGGGTATTTCCCTCTCCTGAGAGACCCTTCCTGATGTCTCCTTGACCTATCCTGTTATCACACCCCCAAGGTCCTGCTTTTCCTCTATCAGAGATATCTTTTGCTTTCTGTTTAGCCCAGCCCCAGTCCCGTGACCTTTTAATCTGTTTCACTTGGACAGAATAAGTTACAGGTCTAATAGCACAGTGGTAGGAGACTTGCCCAGCATATGCAAGGTCCTGAGTTCAATCGCCAGCACAACCCAATAAAAAGCATCATACGTGTGCACACCCCCAACACACGTGTACACCGGTACACACACTCAGAAGTCATTGGAGCATCAGATCTTCCACCCAACTCGGAAGCCTCCTGGGTGTCTGGGTTCACACTTCTTCATCTGGATGGTTTGGCAAAATGCATCCAGAAACAGTGCTTGCCTCCTTGGGTGTCAGAAGGAAGGAGTAAATGATCAATCAATACTGGTTATTGGGGCTGGAGAGTGGCTCAGCAGTTAAGAGCACTGACTGCTCTTCCAGAGGTCCTGAGTTCAATCCCCAGCAACCACATGGTGGTTTACAACCATCTGTAATGGGATCCAATGCCCTCTTCTGGTGTGTTTGAAAACAGCTACAGTGTACTCACATACATAAAATAAATAAATAAAATCTTTTAAAAAAAATACTAGTTATTGGTGAGATTTTCCAGGTACATCTATCTTGCCTTTGCGTAATCAAAGATAAATTGAAGTCTCCTTTTCAAAAGAATTTCATTCCTCATACAAACCAAGATCAGTTCTCCTGTGCTCCATGGACTGTGATTTCCAGCTCTGCTGTTATGTATGATGCTCCAGAGAATTCATCTTCCCAGACATGTTTGGGATGCTAATTTCACCATTTTCTCCTTTTGAATCAGGGTCTCCTTAAGTTGCCAAGGCCAGTATTGAACTCGTTCTGTAGCCCAGACATACCACAAACTCTTTATTCTCTGGCCTCAGTCTCCTACAGGCCTGTGATACCAGGTCTAATAGTTAGCATTTCATGTATTTAAACTCATATGTACAGAGTGTCTTGTATGTGTGTGCATATGGTGCTGAGAACCAAACTCAAGCACATTGTAATTGAACACTCTACCCCTGAGCTACGCCTCAGCCCTGGAGCGGTTTTAAATATATTCATTTTCTCTGTGAACACCATGGCTTTTTCTTATTTTAGTTTTTTTTTTTTTTTTTTAAAGATTTAGTTTTAGACAGGAATGGTGGTGCACGCCTTTAATCCCAGCAATGGGGAGGCAAAAGCAGGCAAGAGCTCTGAGTCTGAGACCAGCCTGGGCTACAGAGCGAGTTCCAGGTCAGCCAGAACTACACAGGGAAACCCTGTCTTGAAAAAAAAAAGAGAATTACTTATTTTTATTTTATTTTATGCAGATCAGTATTTACTTACATGTATGCCAGTGCACCACGCGTATGCCTGATCCTTACAGAGGCCAGAAAAGGGGGTTGGATCCCTTGGAACTGGAGTTACAGATGGTTGGTAGCTGTCGCGTGGGTGCTGGGAAACAAATCTATAAGAACAGCCAGTGATCCGAGCCAGCTCTCTGGCTCTTTTCTTTTTCTTTAAAAATACACTTTAACTTTGTTACACAATAAGTCTACATACTTTTGGGATGCAGATAACACACACACACACACACACACACACATACATCTGCACACACATACATACACATATATTATGCAATGATCATACAGGGACATGGTGTATGTTTATCACCTCAGGTGGTTGCCATTTCTCTGGGTTAGGAACATTCAACATTGTCTCTACATGTATTCCAAGGCATTGGTTTTCTTACACAGAAAACACACAATGGAAAGTTTCAATACACAGTGCCAAGCTTCAGGGACAGATTTTAAAACTTTATTCCTAAAACTATATCTAGTCTTGGTTTGGGTGCTTCTGGGTCCAACTCTGTCTTCCCACATGATCCTAGCCTGTGTAATGTTAACAAAAAAAAAAAAAAAAAAAAAAAAACCTAATCAGAAAAATATGCTACCTACCATACGCTGGACAGAGCACATGGGACACCTTCATTAAATGATAGCATTAGACGTCTCTCAAAGCAGTGTAGATTCTTCAGCCCTGAGTCATTTTTCATGCATAGGTCTGTTCAAACTCGCTCACATGGAAAGGGGTGTGAGAACCTGCAGCAGAGGCTCAATCTTGTCACTCACGGGATCTGAAATCTTCCTGGAATTTCCCGGCTTCCCACGATAACATTTTGTCTCTGTTATCATGGTATTTGTCATCATGATAAATATCTCTCTACTTGAGCAGAACGACACTTAATGTTTATTGCCCATGGTGCATCTTGGCCAGGAATCATGGTTGCTAGTTCAAGTTGTATAACCTCCCCTATATTGCCTGTCACCATTCCACTAGTCTCAGTCTATTGCAGTTCCAAATATGTTTGCTCACTGGTCAGCTGTGATGCCTACCTTGGAGTGAAGGCAGTTACGGTCCTTAGTTAAGGCCGCGAGCCCACTCCTCTCCCAGAAGAACTAAAGGTCAAAGTATCTCTAAGGAGAAGAGAGAAGGTACCATGCTGGTCAGTGTAACTACCACGTATAGAATAACCAGCTAAGCTGTGAGAAGCCCACGAGGCTGGGGTAAGGTGATTATATAGACATTTCATAGACAGGCTGTTAGTTGAGAAAAAAGTGATGACTAGAGTTTATATGAATTGCATCACTTCCTGTTGATATATCATAAAGTTAACTTCATGCCCATATGCCTGGGTTTCAGAGAACAATCCCCTGCTGTGTACATAGGTGGTGGTTTCTGGGGCTTACATGCCCTCCCTGTGCCCAGTCACCATAGCCTAACTCTGTTATCAAAGGTACAATGTCACCTCTGGTTATGGGATGGCATGTGCAAAAGAGGCCAGGGCAATGAAGAGTTACTTGCAAAGATATGGTCCCCGTACAAAGCCAGAGTTGTTATGAGGTTTTCTAGGAAACATGCACCATCTGGGTAACAGAATATGAGCATTTTGGTGTCCTAGAAGTTCCCAGGACAGTGGCTAAGGATAAAACAATAACAATAACAACAATAAAGACACCAGCTGCTCTGGGTTTCCAGAAAGAGGATGACCTCTCCTCTGGAGGTTTATTTTCATAGCTGACAGTGTAGCTTCTCTTGGGATCTGGAGGGAGATGAGGTAGGCTGAGAGCCATCATGAGCCCCCTCTTAGACTGATTAGAAATTTCTCAAAAGCAATGCTGCCCCAAGCTTCTGAATGTCTTATGACCCATCTGTTGTGGACAACAACAAAAAAAAAAAAAAGAAAGAAAGAAAGAAAGAAAGAAAGAAAGAAAGAAAGAAAGAAAGAAAGAAAGGAAGGAAGGAAGGAAGGAAGGAAGAAAGGAAGAAAAAAGAAAGAGAGAGAGAGAGAGAAAGAAAGAAAGAAAGAAACAAAGAAACAAAG
The DNA here is from genome assembly GCF_947179515.1 of Apodemus sylvaticus. NCBI lineage: Eukaryota > Metazoa > Chordata > Mammalia > Rodentia > Muridae > Apodemus > Apodemus sylvaticus. The sequence continues at coordinate 40,709,023 of NC_067487.1, forward strand.
AAACAAAGGAATAAAAGAAAGAAGCCAGAAGTGCCTGAGCCTTCCTTGGCCCCGGCCCTTCGTGACCTCCTCCTTCCTCTTCCTCTCCACTTTGCTTTTTCTCCTTCAGTGTGTTTACTCATTGGTCTACTCGTTTATCTTTATTTATTCTTGTGATTGTTTATTTGTGTGTGTTATGTACATGTGTGCACATGTGTGTGTGTGTGTGTGTGTGTCTGTATGCTCTCACCTGTACTTTTGTGCTGGGCTGGAAGTTGACACTGGAATCCCTTCCTTGCTCTCTCTTCCCATTTAAGAACATTTAAAATGTATTCTTTGGTAATTTCATACATGAATACAATGTATTTATTGTATACACACTGACTCCTCCTCCCATTCCTCTCAAGCCCCACCCCATTTCTTCTTTTTTTCCCTTCCTTCCCTTCTTCTTTCTTTCTTTCTTTCTTTCTTTCTTTCTTTCTTTCTTTCTTTCTTTCTTTCTTTCTTTCTTTCTTTCTTTCTTTCTTTCTTTCTTTCTTTCTTTTTCGAGACGGGGTTTCTCTGTGTAGCCCTGGCTGTCCTGGAACTCACTCTGTAGACCAGGTTGGCCTCGAACTCAGAAATCCACCTGCCCCTTCCTCCCAAGTTCTGGGATTAAAGGCGTGCGCCACCACTGCCCGGCAACCCCTTTTTTTTAACTTCATCTCCTCCTCTTTCTTTTACAAATCATGAATCCAATTATTGCTGATCGGAAGTGCCCACGTTAATTTTGTTTACATTGTCCACTCTGTCAATAGACCTGGAGCTCACGGTTTTGGCGAGATTGGCTTCCCAAGAGGCCCAAGGGGACCCACCTGTCTCCTCTCCCTGTAGCATGAGGCCTAAAGCTCTCACTTGGCTGCTGGGGATACAAACTTGGGTCCTCATGTGTCCACAGCAAGTGCTTAACCCACTGGCCCATCTCCCCAATTACCATTAAAAACAAGCAAACAAACAAACAAACAACATATACTAAATGTCTCCTGAGTGCACACTTTGTTCTGAAGTCTACAGAAATGGTGCATCTCTTGTCTTATGGGTTCTAACAGCTATTTAGAGGAGACTGGCTGAAACAGTTAATCCATGAGGTCCCAGAGGCTATGAGAGTGGGATCGCTGGGCCCCCGGAAGAATCTAGAAAGGCCTGCAGTGAGTCCCGAGATGTGTTTTACAGGACGCAGTGGGAGAAGCTCCAGGAAGAAAGACCCGTAAAGTGCCTGCAGGTGAGAAACCATGAGGGAAGTGCAGAGGTGGTTCCACAGAACTGGGCAGAGGCGCCTGCAGAGTGGCAGGGCAGATCATGGACAACGATGATGTAAGCACTGGCTTGCCCACGAAGACTCTTGCTGGACTGAGCTTTGTCATTTAGGATTCAGAAAACCACTAAAGAGTGTGAAGGAGTGATTGGTGTGACGTGACTTCAGGGAGCAGGGTGAGCTCAAGCCAGTCAGACGATCCAGATGAATGAATGATGGCGCACACTGAGACCAAGGGAATGGCACGGAGGATGGAGAGGAAGGGTGTGGTTGAAAAATGGCTTAGAATAATCAAAGCCAGGCTGGTGTGGTGGTTCACTGGACAGAGTGCTTACATTGCGAGTGTGAGGACCAGATCAGACATGCAGGACTCACATACAAGCCAGGTGGGTCAGTCTGTAATGTCAAGAAGCTAAGACAGGAATCCACAGAGCAAGGTGGCTGATTAAACTAGCTGAATTTGTGGGCTGGGTCTAGCAAGAGACCCTGCCTCAACAAAATAGAGACAGATTGAGGGAGATACTTGACTCAACCCAATTTGGCCTCCAACCCCTCCCCACACACATATATACACACCCATATGCACACACACATGGCATCCATGCCCATGCATGAGAGGGAACATATATACATATAAAATAAGTAGAAATTCAAACAAGAATATTTTAAATCTCTGGGCCTTTGGATGGGCAAGATCAATGAAAGAATGGGAGAGGGATACATAGAGCTGACTATGTTTTCTGAAGTAATGACTTAACAGAAAATAGTGCCTTGCATGAGACAGAACTGATCTGCTAGTAAAGATTTGAAACACTGACATGAAAATTCAAGGAGGTGATAGCTGAGAAGGAAAAATTTTAGGCTTAGCAAAAAATCAAAGTCTCAGGGGAAACCCTCGGGTTTTGTCTTAGTCACTTTTCAGTTGCTGTGACATTACTCCATGACTAAGGTGACTTATAGAAGAGTTTATTGGGACTTACAGTTTCAGGGAATGAGTCCATGACCATCGTGTCTGCATGCGCGACTGGGAGCAGGACTGCAAGCAGGCAGGCAGGCAGGCAGGCATGGCGCTAGAGCATTAGCTAAGAGCTTGCATCCTTATCCATAAACATGAGGCAAGAGAGAGCTAACTGGGGATGGCCTGGGCTTTCGAAATCTTACAGCTCACCCTCAGTAACACACCTCCTCCAACAAAGATACAGCTCTTAATCTTTCCCAAATGGTTGTGCTAACTGGAGACCAAGCATTCAGACACAAGCCTATGGGAGCGTTCTCATTCAAACCTTCACAGGGTTTTAGTTTAGAGCGCCTTGGCACCAGATATAGTACCATGCTATAACTTTTAGTTCCCCTCACCTTTATTATAAATATGAAACATTAGGCAAATATTTAGTGAATTGAATCAGCACACTAGCTTCTCACGGCACATAGCGATGATGGAGAAGACCTAGCAGAGCAAAGGTGCTCTGTGCTGTCATCCCCAGGAGGATGGAGCTAGGGACTGACTCACGGTCAACCTGTCAAGAAAGCTCGTTGGCTTTTAAGAGAGTAATACCTCCTGTAAAAAGGGAAGAGATGATACAGGAGGAAGAAATCTTGGAGGTATTAGTTGTGGATACTTAATAATTTGAAGCCTTCCCATAGATGTGCAGATTTCTGGCTTCTCTTGAAAAAAAAAAAAACAAACAAACAAAAAAAAATAGTAAAAATCTAACAGCAGACCTGTGGTGAAGACAGCAATGACCATTTGGAATTGAGCAGCAGTGGCTGTCCTTCTGTTTCTGCTGCCTCGATGACCTACCCTTTCTCCTTACCACCATCTGTCTAGATACATCTGGAGATACCCCAGCTTGTAAATCTAGGTTAAAAGAATGTGTTACCCACGAGGAGGGGCCCCTTTTAGAGGTTTCTCTTTGTTGGTTTGATTTGGTTTGGCTTTTCAAGACAAGGTTTCTTTGTGTAGCCCTGGCTGTCCTGGAGTTTGCTCTGTTGCCCAGGTTGGCCTTGGATTTATAGCAATCTGCCTGTCTCTGTCCCCGCCTGAGTGTTGAGATTAAAGGCAGGAGACACCACCGCCCAACCCATGTCAGAGTTTGTATCAGCCATGGAGAAAGAACAGTTTGTCCTCCCAAATCTCCCAGCACCAAGAGGAGCCAACTGCTCCTCTGCACTTTCCACACTGAAGTCAGACCACTCTTTCTACAACTGGAGTCAAGGTCATGACACGCTTCATAAAGCCTTTGGGTTTCCCAAGGCTGCCTTCCCTAAAACAGGTTCCTGAGACTGTGTGGTTTACTTCACTCTACTAATTCTCCTGGATAATTTAACAATCACTATCCATCACTCTCCATTTCTATCATAGAGGGGTCCCCTCAGCCTCTCTAGCACAAATGTTGCATCTCGTGTAGGCCAACACACGCACCATCCCCTGGGCTTCCCCCTTGTCTCCTAAGCTCTCACTCAGAGGAGCATGTCAGTTTTTATTCTGACCCCCTCCTAATGTTAACCACACATATCAGGACTATTTGCAACATTCTTCTCCCTCACTGTAAGAACAGTTCTTGTCTTCTCCATGCTTAATGCCTAGCATGTACTTACTCCCTGAACATGTGTTTAAAGAGGAGATAGGGGATGGGGAGCTGGCTCAGCTGATGGAGATTTGCCTCTTCCAGGTGAGCACCTGAGCTTGGATTCCCAGAACCTACCTAAAACACCAGCCAACAGTGCGCCTTGGTAAATACCAGGAGTAGGGGTGGGGAGGTGAAAGGCAGAGATTTGGAGATCCTCGGAAGGAAGATCCAGCTAGCCCAGCCTATGTGGCAAAGGTACAAGACAATGAAAGAAGGTGAAAGGAGTCTAAGAAATGACATCCAAGCATCCAAGGTTATCCTGTGACCTGGACATGCACCGTCTGTGCATACATGAGTGCATATGAAATCTGAGTTCCTTAGGGGACAGACATTTCTACCAGCGAGCAACAATTTGGAATAACAGAGCTTGAATTTTTAAATTTTATTTACATTTATTTATCCATTGATTGATTGATGGATGGATGGATGGATGGATGGATGGATGGATGGATTGAAACAGGATGGCTCTATGTAGTCCTGTCCATCTTGGTACTTTCTATGTAGATCAGGCTAGCCTTGAACTCACAGATATCATCCTGGCTCAGTCACCACACCTGACTTTAATAATGATTTATTTCACTCTCCATTTGTGTTGTGAAGCAAAGTGCAGGTCCCATGTGCTTTATTGAACGTGAGATGACACAGTTAATGATGGAGCGGTGTCTAAAGAGGCACTCACCCCCACAGCACTTGCCCTGCCCTACACTAGTCCTGTGTCATCTCATGTTAAATCACATGGGATCTGCATTTTGCCTGGAGGGCACAGGGGGGCTTCTATCAAGTGGAGACTGACATCCCACCACCATGTGTTGTTGGATGCTTGAAGTGTGTGGAGGTAAAGGGCCCACAGAGATGGGTACTGCGACATGGAGGGGGAGGACGCAGGGGGAACGTCTTCTGCAGACTGTGAACCTGAAGGGTCGAATGTTAGCTCTCACATTAGCAACTCATCTGATAGACAGTACAGAATGTTAGCTCAGGGAATCAGCACAAGACACTTAACACTAACCACTGAACTGATAAAGAGCTGAGACCAAGGAAGAAGGATGCCCAGAGGATGGGTAGGAAGGCCATTCACTGGGCTGATAGCCTGTAGAGATAGCCAAACTGGGACGTAGTTATTTATGGTTTGCACCCCACACTTTAGACACCATTACTACCCACGTCCATTTCAGAAACCTGAACTGACCTTTAGCATACTAATAACAGTCGTGCTTTGAGTAAGTAGCATCTATTTCATGCCAATAACACTGGACCAAAGTTCTCCGAAGCAGGTATGTTCCAAGTAGGTCAAACAGCCAGTCTGTCACCATCGCTTCCAGCCTGTCTGCTAACCTCTTTCTGGATAGTCTGGCCAAATTTGTACAATTACACAATGAGGTTTTATTACGAACTCAAGATTCATTTATTTTTTAATGATAACCATGTTCATCCTATGATCTATTTTGTAGAAAGAGTACAAGTAACAGTAATCAATACAAAATATATAGATAAACTCTCTGTGGTTCCCCAGTTAGAAGATAAGTCTTCTGGGGTTGGGAGGGTAGGTCAGTCAGTAGCCAGAGAGCATACAAACTCCATCTTAAATCCCAGCCCTGCAAAAGGCAGGCATTAGTAGCATACACCTGTAAACTTAACACTTGGGAGATGAGGTAAAAGGATAATTCAAGGTTATCTTTGGCTGTGTAGTTAGTTCAAGGCCTTACTGGAATGCAGGAGACCCTTTCTTTAAAAAAAAAAAAAAGGTAGCGAGTTCTTCTAAACATTTTTTTCTTTTGAGACAGGGTTTCTCTGTGTAGTCCTGGCTGTCCTGGAACTCACTCTGTAGACCAGGCTGGCCTCGAGCTCAGAAATCCGCCTGCCTCTGCCTCCCAAGTGCTGGGATTACAGGTGTGTGCCACCACTGTGTGGCTCTTCTAAACATTTTAATTAAATGTTTCACTATATTTTTCTATACAAGTGAATATCTGTATTTCTCTTGTGTCCTATATATTCAACATAAGCACAGATAAGTGCAGATTGACATCATTTTGGGGTATATCATTATAAACAAAGATGAACCATACTTTAGCCATCTCTGGCTGGTTACTTGCTGTTCTCTGTAGCACAGGCACCCTTGTACACATATCAGGTTATTCCGTTAACTGCAAAAAGTGAAATGGCTGGATTAAAGTATGTAATCATCATTAAGATTTCAACACATCATGCCAAGCTCCTGTCCAGAACTATTGCACCAGGCAGTCCTCCCTCCAACAGTACAGTCCTCTCCCCAGCCACACAGTGACGGGCCTATTTCTTCAAGCTTTCGCCAACACAACATAGACAGAGTGTGCCTGCGTCCTTGACTTTATATGTCAGGCATATAGATACAGTGAAATAAAACGCAGTCCCTGTAGGAAGGGTGAGAATGCTGGGGAAGTAGTGTGTTTATGCTAGCGAGATGAGCTGTGTGCTCTGAACACCCAGTGCCTGGGTGTTGTGATGGTCTCCAGTGGGTGCCGTGGGTGGCCTCCTGGGATAGCTTAATTATAAGGCTAGCCTTGCAAGATTGTGAGGGTTGAACTAAGCAAAGAGGAAAGCCTAAGTAAAGTGTAAGGCACCAGAGTAAAGGGCGAAGTTAGACAGGGACCACAGACATTGACACTGAAGAGACAAGCCAGTCCTGACCAGGAGCGCTTTCTGAGCTCAGCAAAGGAGTTTTAGCTTTACCCGGTGAAGATTCCAAGTAAAAACTCCTTTGGAAGGCAGGGGTTGGTGTCCCCTGTGTGTAGATATCGATACGGACTTGAAGCTTATTTTTCCATTTCCATTGATTTGAGAACTGCTGACCCTCTATGTCTAATAGAATAAAGGGACCACACAGAACCTTTCCAGCTTCGTACCTACTTTCCTGTTAAAACAAAACAAGTCAACAACAGGCACCAACCCTTATCTTCTTTGTCTTTCCAGAAAAGGTGGCCATTAAGATCCTGGACAAAACCAAGTTAGACCAGAAAACCCAAAGGCTGTTATCCAGAGAGATTTCCAGCATGGAAAAGTTGCACCATCCCAACATCGTCCGTCTTTATGAAGTTGTGGAGACCCTGTCCAAGCTCCACCTAGTGATGGAGTATGCGGGAGGTGGAGAGCTCTTTGGGAAAATTAGCACCGAGGGGAAGCTTTCTGAACCAGAAAGCAAGCTCATCTTCTCCCAGATCGTGTCTGCCGTGAAGCACATGGTAAGCAGGGCCTCCCACTTCGCCTGCCTTGGGAACGTGAGGTTTTGGTTCATTTTCTCATCATCATCATCATCATCATCATCATCATCATCATCATCATCATCATCACAGAGAGTGTTGGCGCCTCGATAGCACAGCTGCCTGTGTGAGCGTCAGGGTCTTGGTGCACAGCAGGCCTGCGGCTTCTCCAGCAGTCCATAGAAGCCACCCAAAGAAACCAGATGAGCATCCTTCTCTTCTTGGCCACACTCATGTCTCCAGACTCATATTGTACCTCTTAGAGGGCCTGTCATTGCTCCCTGGCCCTTCTTTCCTGTTCCAGAAGCCTTTGTCCCTCACACCATGACTTACATTTTAGTCCTATCCACAGTTCATGACCAGCCCGGTTTCCCTCTCCCTCTCTGAAATTTGCTTCGGTCTGAGGCAAGGTTTGATACCAAACCTGTTGTCTTCAGTGAACACCCCAGCTCCTACTGACTATGTACCTCACATATTAACACTCAATCAAGTAATTCTTTAGTTCCCGGGTTGATATCTATATATATCTATGTATGTATGTGTATCTATTTATCATTTATATATCTATATATCTATGTCTATATGTCTCTCTATATCTATATGTCTATCTATATGTCTATCAATATGTCTATCAATATGTATATATGTATATATGTATATGTGTATATGTGTATATGTGTATATGTGTATATGTGTATATGTGTATATATGTATATCTCTCTCTCTCTCTATCTCTCTCTATATATATACATATATAGAGAGAGAGCGCTGGGTTTTGTGAAGCACACTATCTCCTCCAAGATCCGTTCTTCTTGTGTGTTCTCCAGGGCCAGCCATACTGCTGGGCACACAGAAAGAACTTGACTTGTGAGCCTAACTGCCAGCTACCAAGGGGAAGAGACAGTAGAGTCTCCAGCAGGGAGCACAGCTAAGGGTCTGTAGACTGTAGAAGCCCTGTGGCCTACCACTTCTCCCTGCACTCTGGTCTCTGAAGAGAGAAAGGCTGAATTGCAATCCTGTGCAAAGGACCATGCTAAGCACCGCCCACACAGTGGCTTATACAGTTCCCACAGTGGCCAGCAGCCTTATGAAGCAAATGTCAACATCTCATTTAATGCAGACGTCTCACTCATTATCACACCTCTTATTCATAGAACTGAATGTAGATTTGACCGGTACTAGCTTGCGAAGCCTGTTTTGAACCCCAAGGGTTCATTAGGACAAATGGCATTAAACCTTTACCCAAGCCTTTAAAACTAAATCAGTCAAAGTTCCCCAGACTGTTGCCTGAATTTGGAGCGTAAGGGCAGGAAAGGACACGTACTAGAGACGTATTGCAGACTCTGTTGCAAGAAACCTTCCAAACTCAGCCTCTTCCTCCTTTGTGAAATTATGTGAGCCCACCCAAAGGAGTATAGCCAGGTGATGGGAACAGGCCCCAAGACTTCCTGCTCCCCGTCTCAGGCAAGGGGGCGCTCAGAAAACTCAGGTTAAGACCTCAAAAAGCAAGGCTTATCATTTGATTGCGTTTCAAAATTGTGCAGTTGTGTAAGATCTGGGTCTTTTTTTTTTTCTGGCATTAAATCCAGAGTCTATGTGACACAAATTCCAGTCTTCAACCCCACAGAAGACCCAAACCTTTGGTCTGTTTGTGGGGACACAAGCATCGCACTGGGTTAAAGGTTGCGGTAGGGTTTGCTAATATGATGTAAGTTGTTTTCTATTGAACTCCTGAGATTGTTAGCATCACTCGCCTCTCTGCAGAGAAACAGATATTTTCTACTTTGTCAATTTGCCTCTAAAGTGACCGTTCTCCCATGTTTCTTCACAGCATGAAAATCAAATCATCCACAGAGATCTGAAAGCAGAAAATGTCTTTTATACCAGTAGCACTTGTGTGAAGGTGGGAGATTTTGGATTCAGCACCGTAAGTAAAAAAGGCGAGATGCTCAACACTTTCTGCGGCTCCCCGCCCTACGCCGCACCCGAACTCTTCCGAGACGAACACTATGTCGGTGTTTATGTCGATATCTGGGCCTTGGGTGTCCTTTTGTACTTCATGGTGACCGGGACGATGCCATTTCGAGCAGAAACCGTGGCCAAACTAAAGAAGAGCATCCTCGAGGGTACCTACACCATACCCCAGCACGTGTCCGAGCCTTGCCACCGGCTCATCCGAGGAGTCCTTCAGCCCACGCCCACAGAGAGGTATGGGATCAACTACATCCTGAACAACGAATGGCTACGAGGCGTGCCCTACCCAGCCCCCTTGGAACCTTTCCAGCTGGATCCGAAACATTTGTCAGAAACCAGCACCCTCAAAGAAGAAGAAAACGAGGTGAAAAGCACTTTAGAACACTTGGGGATTACAGACGAACATATCCGGAACAACCAAGGGAGAGACGCCCGGAGCTCTATCACGGGGGTCTACAGAATCATTTTACATCGAGTGCAAAGAAGAAAAGCACTGGAAAGTGTGCCAATAATGATACTACCAGAACCGAAAGAAAGGGACCTAAAGAAAGGGTCTCGCGTCTACAGAGGCATACGACACACGTCAAAGTTTTGTTCAATTTTATAAATTTTATCAGGCAGCTGGGAGCTAACCATGAGCCCAGTTGCTGCTTTTAACTTTTCTCATACACAATTTGAAAACGGAAACGTTTTTGTAATTTTTAAATAAATTTGAGATATGTATACTGTCGGCTTCAAAGTCTCTTAGCCTAGAAGCTGGTGTGTCTTGAGGGTTTTTGTCATATTGTCATACTTTAGCCTTCATTTATTTATTTTTTTAAAGATTCATTTATTTATTTTGTTAGTTTTTTTTTTTTTTCCGAGACATGATTTCTCTATATAGCCTTGGTTGTCCTGGAACTCACTCTGTAGACCAGGCTGACTTTGAACTCAGAAATCTGCCTGCCTCTGCCTCCCAAGTGCTGGGATTAAAGGCATGAACCACCGCTGCCCGGCAATATTTATTTTATCTATGTGAGTACACTGTCACTCTCTTCAGACACACCAGAAGAGGGTATTAGAACTCACTGATGGTTATGAGCCACTGTGTGGTTGCTGGGACTTGAACTCAGGACCTCTGGAATAGCAGTCAGTGTTCTTAACCACTGAGCCATCTCTCCATCCCCACCTTCATTTATTTAAAGGAGAAATACATGGATTTAGGGCTGCGTGCCAGGCACTGTTTAAGCACTGAGGAAACAGCTGAGCCAGTCCCCTTCTCTTGTGTGTAGAATATTCTAATACACAACATGGACACTGGCTAGCAACTCTTTTTATTTTTAAAAGGAAGATGGCAAATACAGGGGATGCCATGCAGACTCCCCCACAGGGTTATCTGATGTTCGAAGCTTGCTACTTTTGGATTAGATCTTTAGGGCAGGCCACTTTGAGTGCATGGCAGTAGGCTGAGAGGGATGAGGGAGTAGTAATAGCGAGTTGAAGAAGGTAAATATGCTGGGCAGTGGTGGCGCAGCCTTTAATCCCAGCACTTGGGAGGCAGAGGCAGGCGGATTTCTGAGTTTGAGGCCAGCCTGGTCTACAGAGTGAGTTCCAGGATGGCCAGGGTTATACAGAAAAACCCTGTCTCGAAAAACAAACAAAACAAAAACAAAAAACAAAAACAAAAAAGAAGGTAAATATTATGCCCAACAGCCAGGGTTATAAATTAGATTCCTCCAAAGAGCGCCAACAATGAGGGCTTTCATTTAGCCTCTGTCCCCTGCCCTCTGCATTTCCAGATGATGCTAAGTGAGTACCAAGTGGTTTCTCTGTATTTCTCAGGGCTTTGTATCATAAAAAAAAAAAAAAAAAAAAGTCTTAGAGCAAGAAGGAAAAGGTCATTGGCTCCAGTGTACTGCGAATAGGACTTGGTACAAACCTTTCACGTTTTCATGGAAATGGTGACAGCGTCAGTGGCTGGGGGAAAGAATATGGCAGGGAGGACCCGAAGTGGGGCACAGAAACTAACAATCTATCTGGACCCACTGCTCCACTTAAATCCCTCTGTTAAATATACTTCTTGGAGTGGGATTGAGACCAGGAAGGACTCAGCACAGCAGTTTATCAGAGCTGTGACTGTCAAGTTCTAGCCACCAGGATAACATTTGTTTTACCAGACCAGGGGTTCTGCCCACAGGTCTTTGGATTCAGTGAATCCTTGGGTGGACCAGAGCAGGTACAGTTTAGACAACTCTCCTGCTGATGCTGATGCTGTAAGTTAGGGGCCAGGCTTTGAGGCACAGTCAGGTCACAGTCGTGACTGCAGACAGCCTGGAGGCTGTAACTGGACCTCTTTCCATCAGCTACCCTAAATGTTCCTTACCTTAGACCAGCATTTCAACTGGTTTCCACTGAGTAGTATGATCCAAACTGTCACCATGAAGGGATTCTAGTCCTAACTGCCTTATTCTTGGTACGCTGTAATTGCTGTCACTGCCTGTTCACCGTCATCACAGATTCCAAGAGTAATATACCACCATCCCTTGGGGTCCTGAGAGACCTTTTATAGCTCCTTATTACACTTAGGGTCAATTATCTTCATCAGTACCTGCTGTATCTTCATTCTTACCCTGTTTGTCCACCGGCATGGGCAGCCTACAAGGCCATGCTAGTCTTAGGTTAATAAGGGTTAGGGTTAGGGTTAGGGTTAGGGTTAGGGTTAGGGTTAGGGTTCCTAATGAAAACATTCTCCTTGTCTCCTGAGAACCCAAACTGCTCATCTACTTCAGCCTAGAAGGTAAGAAGAAATTACAAAACCTTCAAGTCATTGATTGTGCAATGAGTCTCTCTTACTTCCAGCCTCTGGTTCCCACACCTGTGAACTTAAAATACCAAGAGCAATCTAAGCCATTGTTTAAGCATGCACGGTGATTGCTGGAGAACAGCACACCAACCAACCCTGCAGGTGACTAATACATCTGGTGCCTTAGGCCATTCATGTTCTATTTGTACTAGTTGCTTGCAGCATCGAGGTCTATGCTAATGCAAGGGGATTCCAACACAGAGTTATAAGATATAATGACATAGAATCCAGTATTCTTACTGTTGGAGGGACACAAGGTGGGCAGGAAATGCAGACATAGCCTGAGTACGTGTTCAGTTCCAATGAGGATAAATCGCTGTTATGCTCATGCGAGCTGATGTCATTAATGTTCTGGTAATATCCACTTCACAGCATTGTGGTTCTGTTTGCTTGTGACCCAGTGCATTTTGGGTGGCCTTAGTGAATGAAGGCACTATCCTTGGGATGTCTGTTCAGTCTTGCGTAATGAATCCAAACATTTATATCTCCCGGAGCTTCTAAGCGTTTCAATTCTGTGCTAGGGTGGTTCTACCAGGGCCACCTCGTGTAATGTTTGCATGTCCGAGCCATACAGCCACTTAGCAGTATCCCAAGACCTGCTTAGACACCCCTGTCAAGGTCATAGGTAAATGCTCTCATGATAAACTCTCTCATAGCTGTTTTATAATCTCCCTGCCACCTTTTCTGACACAGATAAGATCCACTTGCACATGTGTCCAGATTGACCGCATTTATTAGCCAGCTTCTACAGTTCCTTCAGTGTCTACTATTTCCACAGATGGGGTTATGTGTCTCCATTTGGGCTGTGCTGAAACTTCATTTTGACTCTCCGTTTGGAGAACAGTGGAAACATCAGGGTAGGACCTGGAGGTCAAATTACACTGGCATGTCTTAGGTGTCCTGGCAGCTTTCTGACAAACTGTCCTTCCCACCGGAGGAAGCCTGTTTTGCAACCTTTCCACCCTTGCCCACTGTGCTAATTTCACTTGGTCTGACCGTCTCTCTCCTAACCAAGCCCCAACTTTCATAAAACATGAGAACTCATTTTCTAACCTTCAGATAAATTTGGGCCTTGGTGTAGCTCCTCTCTGGAGCAAGAGATGAAGCTTCAATGATGCCTTGTTTTCAAGACTCTGACTTTCAGTATGCCTTTAATTGGTGGTTGACTGACTCAGGGCTATCATGTTATTTCCCTGGTTTCATAAGTAGGTAGTAAACGCTGACCAGACCCAGTCTTTATCTTGGGCCCTACATCTTGTTCAGGTAACCACAGAACGCAATGCTTTGTCTTCCTACCCACAGATGACAAGTATTAGTTGTGACAATTGATCCTGCATGTCACATGGTTTCATAACCCTGCTTGCCAACATCAAGAGTGCTCTTGGGGTTGCAACAATCCCTTTGCCCGGGGGATTCGAGCCACTGTCTTACTTCTCACAGAAAAGCTTGTAGGGACAAGATGCCACAGGAATTCACATGCCAGTGCAGCTGCAAAGTGTCCTGGTAACTGAACTAGTGTTCTGCTTTAGGGGAACAAAACTATTTTATCTGTAATCCTCTGCATCAAATAACTGCCTCAACAGAAATAAAATTTGCACTACGAATCTCAGGTTGGCTACTTCTCCCTACAATCAGTTAAGGACAAAACAAAAACCAAAGAGGAACCTTTAACCTAAGAACTCACTTGACATTAAGATCAAGTGATACCTGCCTTGGGTATGGTAGCACATGCCTGTGATCCTGGTTGGGGGCAGGGGAATCAGTCATTTGGGCTAGCCTCTGTGAGATTGTCTCAAAAGAAAACAACAAAACAAAATCTTGTAATTTTACATGAGCCTGCTACAACCTTTGCTTTATCAACGTCTAGTTCAGTGTTTTCAGGAAACTCCAAGTAGCAGACAAAAGATGTCAATTATGTCACAGGAAGATCACAAATGACTGTTTCCATATTTAGTGTGGACAAAAAAAAGACAAGGCAGATTCTGGACAGGACCCACAAAAGGTATAGTTCTTAGGATCGCAGAGAATGATTGGGGGTGGGAGGGTGGGGGGTGGGGGACACCTGAAAGAAAATTATATTAAGACTGTGCAATGGGCCACCGGCCTAGAATCCAATTGATAACATGAGCTATGCTATATGACAGGGGTAGCACGACCACATACAATATACTTTATTTCTGGGATAAGGAGAGTGTGTTGCTTACACTGGGTCTGGAAATGTTTGAAGACTAAGCAACTGAATGGCGGACTGAAGGCTCGCATTTAAAATAGCTTTCTGCTGACTCCGCGAACAAGAAAAGAACGCTCAAGGAGCTGAAATATTTGTCTAAAACTTTATTTCAAAGTTATTGGCCTTGCTATTAATAAGGTGTGGTTAACGCTCCGTGCCAGTCAGCAGGATCACCAGGCTTGCCCACTGCAGCCAATGGACTCTGAGAAACCCCACTTCTTGGCACCCAAATGCTAAATTACTCTTTTCAAAACATACAGAACTCTTAATACTTGCAAAAAAATTACATGCACCATTTCCCCACCAATTCATTAAATCTGAACTTACATTATTCATCTATAGCAGTGGATGTTAAAATGAGATCATTTTAACCAATTAAAACTGTACAAATCAAAATCCTACTAGTTAATATTGACAAGAGTATCTTACAAATGCTACATTACATCACCTTGCAGTCTGAAACATTACACATTTATGCGTTTATTTTAGATAACTGAAACTTCACAGAATTAAACGCGAATAAGGTTAAAACAATTTAGTTCTGTCCATTAGTTCCAACTGCCTCTATTTTACAGTCTGTGAGGCTCATGCCATTGTTCAGCACCAAAAATCACCCAGAGAACTTTCTAGTGAATTTTCTTTTTCATCTCATGTGGTAGTTTTTGTTGTTTCAAAAACCAAAGTTTAGGGGAAAAAAATGGTATGAGTTCTACTTCTAGATCTTGAAGTGAATATTCCTTTTTGGCTAATCAGACTATGTGAAATGTTCACTGTGTGAAAATGTGGGTTAAATTTTCTTATTTTTATCGAACAGATACAAAAACAAACAAAACACAAAAATACACAAAGCACAAAGGAAGAAAGGTGTCCGGTGAATTTAAGCTGTCAGTCTATACTGGACCTGTAACACTGTAACCTAATGCCCTGCCCCATCCTTCCCACTTTACATTTATCCTGCAGGTGAGGTGCTCGGGTCGGCAGCGGGCTCTGCACAGCAGCCCCACCGCAGCTATCTCAGTGCTGCTGAGCCCAACCGCGCTGACCTGAGAGTCCCCTGCTGCGTCCACCGCGCCCAGGTGTACCCTGCTTGCTGTGACGGAGGCCCACTCAATGCCAGCATCTTTCTGCTCACGTGATTACGGCTAACCTTTCTCACTGATGGTTCATCCAGATCCTAGAACCATATACCCTCTTTTTTTTCCTGTTCAGGATTTACAAATCTTCGAAAAAGATACATGTTCACCTTGCCATATTCAAGCAGGGTTTTGTGTGTAACATTTAAATTCCACAATCCCCAACCTAGAAAAGTTTTTTTTTTCCCCCAAAAAGCTACAGGTACTTTTTTATTAAGTATAAAATTCTTACACATAAAAAAAGAAAAAAAACTTTAAAATTGGACACTAGTACCTCCGCTTTCTGCTGTCAGAAGCACTCGGTTCATACCACGTTTGAAAACTAAACTGCATGCGTATAAACATCCAGAGAGGTATAAAGTTCTACAGAGCCCTTTAACATCATTGCAGTGCATTCACCACTGGCCAGACCACAACAGGAAGCATGTTAGCAAGTTCAACAGAGAGACTTTTCCAAAAACACAATAGTTTTCTGGGCTCTGTGTCAGTTACATTACATTTTAAGTAACACGTAATCTGTAAAATTGTCCCAAGACATCCATTCCTCCAACCGTTTCCGTACCCCATCCCAGCCCCCAGCCTCTGTGAAGGCCACAGACAGCTCAGTGCTCCCCGTTACTGATGACAGCTGATTCAGACTCGGCTGAGGTTGCAGGGAGCCTTGGCACTTTCTTGGCAGGGCTTGGAATATGCTGAAACAAAAAGAAAACATCATTGGCTTTTACAGTCTTTGTTTCTCCAAGAACCACAGGACTAAAGTACACAGAGAAGCTAACACAGGACAAATTCAGAGAAGCTGACCCTAACATACACTATAAAAATGTCCATGGAGAGAGCTTGACCCAGGCTTGACCTTACAGGGAAATGATTATGCAATTCCTCATGTAGTGAGTGAGGAGGGCCTCCCAAGATTTTGCTTGTCATGACTTCTTACAACTCAGATACTACCTCCACATGCTCCAGAGTGCATGCATCAGGGTTGTAATAAACGGAGAAATTAGGAACTCCAAGCTTAAAGTTCTTGGTTTGAACCTGGCTTTCCTACTTACCTGTATGTATGGTTACCCTATAACCCTGAGTGACAAGACTTCCTGGGCACCCCCCCCCCTGGAATTAGTACCATTTGTAACCTCAAAGAGGTTAATATAAGGTTTATAAGGATTATAAAAGGACATGTAACTGAAGTGCCTAGCATATCACAGGACTCAATCTATTGTCACTTCTGAAGAAGTCTCAGAGAAATATGAGGGGCTCTTCTTCCTCCTCCTCCTCCATCTTGTTCACCAGCCCCTAAGACACAAACGAGCCTGCTCTCTAAACCAAACCCCCTCTCATCCGGTTCTTAATAAATCTATACTTGGCATGTGCCTTCTGCAACTGGCAAGGGCACAGCTGCATTCTGAGCCGGAGTCCAAGAGGAAAGCGAGTCACAGAGCCCTGCTCTGATTCACTCTGTTTCAGGGACATTCAAGTTGCTACATCCGTTAAGGCTCCCAAAACCCAGCCATATGGCAGTGAAAACTCCCACTAGCCTGCCAAAGAAGAGGATCACCCCAGTGAGGTTTACTGACCTCTGTTGCTGTGTTTGAATGTACAAGGCCTACACCTTCATCCAAACTGTGGTCATTCGTGGAGGGGCGCCGGGCATAAGTTCTTCTGTGCTTCTCGTCCACTCTGACTAGATACCATGTTCCTTCGAAGAGTGAGTCTATTGAACACTGGGGAATATAGCTGGCTGAAAGGCAAAGCAGAGCATTACAAATGACTCACGATATGACCCAACTGGCAATCAGACTAAACTTTCGCTTACATCATACTAGTACTACAGGAAGCCTTGCTAGCCTTGCCCGATACGCTTATGTCTAACATGACTGTAGGTCTCTAACACAGTATTTTACCTAAGTGATGTGTGTCCTCTCTGAGCTTCATGTTTTCAGCAAAGACATCCGGCGCCACGCAAGTTCTCGAGTCGAGCCTTGACTTAAGGTCACATAAACTTGCTGTTATTTTATCAAGAGCAGATCCTAAAATAAAAAAGTTAAGTTTAACATTAAAAGACCAAGAATAGCATCTCTCAAAGAAACTTAAAACGCTGCCAATTGCAAGTAACTTCTTACCTCTTTTAAAAACTACTGGCCAGTGTTTAGCTAAAATTAAAATATATGTGGTATCCTGAGACAGCTTCCCACCACTCTGACTGGTATTATTTAGTATCAGCTAACCCACAAGAACAGAAACACGTGGGATTAGAAACTGTAACAAATTTTCTTTTCTTTTTTTGTCTTTTTTTTTGTTTGTTTTTTTGTTTTTTTAGAGACTGGGTTTCTCTGTGTAGCCCTGGCTGTCCTGGAACTCACTCTGTAGACCAGGCTGGCATCAAACTCAGAAATCTACCTGCCTCTACCTCCCAAGTGCTGGGATTAAAGTTTTTTGGTTTTTTTGAGACAGGGTTTCTCTGTATAGCCCTGGCCATCCTGGAACGCACTCTGTAGACCAGGCTGGCCTCAAACTCAGAAATCTGCCTGCCTCTGCCTCCCAAGTGCTGGGATTACAGGCGTATGCCACCACGCCCAGCTATAACAACTTTTCTATGGTCAATTCTCAATATAATTTTCAATGATGTCAAGTTTCCCCTCAATATTTCTGTTTCTTCTTTCTCAAGGAAAAGCACAAGTGTTTGCTTCAATACAGGGTTAGGGTTAGGAAAATTCAATCTGCTATCTATTGGGGCGATTTGTAGGGTAGAGAGTAAAAATTCTGTGGAAAGAAGTAATGAGACCGAGAATGGAATGACCTTCCGACTGACTGATGTGCTCTTCTGAGGAGGGGCTGAAGCGACCTTACTGCAGTAGACCCGCAGTGTGTCCTCCCTGACGGAGCCAGCCCTTACCTGGTGTGGCGTCTTGTGTGACTTTAAGGGAGTACAAAGTGGCAGCCAAGCCAGAACCGTAAGAGAACACGCCAATCCTCTTCCCGGCCAACTGCTGCGGTGAGTGCCTGTGCAAGGAAAGACGCACGCTTAGCAGACACAAACAAAGTGTCAGGAGCCACATACGCAGCTTACAGCAACACAGGGTCTAACCTGAAGCTGTTTACTTTGCCTACACGGCCCAGGCTGGACTTGCACTAACAATCTTCCTGGCTCAGCCTCCTGCATGTTGGGATTAGAGGGGTGCCACCATTCCCTGCTTACTATAATGCTCTTGAAGACCTAAGAGTTTTAACTCTTACTGCAGTAAGCAATCTGACTTGAGGCTTAGCACTAGGGACTGCATACTCAGCTTACGTCTTGTAGGAAATGAGACTCAATAAAGCTATTAATGCACTCATAAACTCTCACCATTCGAGACTTGTGGTTCAATTATAAGTAAAGAATAATAATAAAACAAGAACCAGGAAGGTTCTACAAGATATTAACAAATACTCAGGGAAGAGCTGCTGCTTTCCCTGTCCCTCAAGTCAGTAGATGGCAACGGACCAGCCCTGAAGACAGAATGTCACTTATAGAAAAGGGGTGTCAGAGAACAGATTCATACTTACTGTGCCAGGACAGAAGCCAGAGAGCCATACACAGAGGATGTGTACATATTTCCATTTTGATTAGATACAAGCAAAGATGCCTTTGTTTTCTGGTTGAATAGCTCAGAACTAGCCTTCATAAATGCCTTTTCCACATCTCTGTCAAAGTAAGTATCTTCTAATTTAACGTCCCTGAAAGAATACATTAAGAGACATGTTATGAGTAGTTGTCCTAATTCATATTCAAATCTGTGTATAGGACTTTGTTTTGCCATTTTTAAAAGTCAGGGAGCAACACTCTAAAAACAGCTAAAAACAGACATCAGAAACCTAAGTAGAAATGACTAATGAATTTGTGCTCATAAGCCAGCTGCTACCTCTCTAGAACTGTGCTTTCATTAAGTAAGTTTCATTAAGTAATTGTATAAATGGTGTTATCCAACTGTATAGGTCTTTGCCCACCTAACATTGCTATGGTCAAGTAAAGACAACTAGATCCTGATCAGCAGATAGACTAACAGACCTCCTGAAGCTTTCGAGCCACTAAACACAGCATACAAGTCTTTTGGATCCAGTTACCTCTGTCCATCTGGTTTAAAAAGACGTGACATAGGAACAGAAGCTCATAAAACAGAAGACACGAGTGAGCGCAACCTGTGCAGCACACCAGCAGTCTGAACCCCGAGGACAGGCTCACTCCTGCTAAACTGCAGGCCGACCCAGGGCTAGAGGACGACGGAGAGGAAGGGGAGTTATACGGAGAGGAAGGGGAGTTATGCAGAGAGGAAGGGGAGTTATGCAGCTGTGGCGAACACTGGTCTGTCTGTGATCACATTACTGTGCTGATAACAAGGAGGCTGGAGCTAAAAACAGACATCAGAAACCTAAGTAGAAATGACTAATGAATTTGTGCTCATAAGCCAGCTGCTACCTCTCTAGAACTGTGCTTTCATTAAGTAAGTTTTTTTGTTTTGTTTTGTTTTTTTGAGACAGTTTCTCTGTGTAGCCCTAGCTGTCTTCAAATTCAAAGATCTGCCTGCCTCTGCCTCCCAAGGGTTGGGAGTAAAGGCATGCACCACCACAACTCAGCTAGAATAGAATGTTTTTTGCCTGTATTTTTAGGTCTATCCATACAAACACTTATAGTATAGAAATAAGCACATAATAACAGCTCTCTTACCCAAAGGCTTCCAGCCCACTGTAAATACTGTTTTTATCTCTGTTTTGATCGTTAAGAAAGTCATTCAGGAACATCCGAGCTAGAGATTTCTGCACCAGTTTACAATATGGTGAGTGAAAGATCATGAAGCCAAAGTCGTTCAAGGTAAAATCTTGATCCTTTCCCTCTGAAAGAGAAGACCAAGAAATGATGACATCCACAGAAGCCAGGCAACTGTACCTTGACTTTGGAATAGGCTAGGCTGTCTGTATCTTTATTTACTTATTAATTTTGAGAATTAAAACCAGTTTATGTACTACACTGCAAAGAGAGCAGAGGGGATGGCAACAGAAGAGACACCTGCCCCATGTTCTTAAACAGTGACCCAAAATCCTGCCTAATGAAATCTCTCAATGTGCACCTGGACACTTGGCTATATATGGCCGCATCACTGACTTTCAAATATGAGTCATAATATATTAGCAGATCAGTTGGGTCAGCATTTCTTTTACTTTTCCTAAATCATAGAAAAAAATAGTAAACTGCATTGATTTGCAGTGTGGGTAATTTCATAGCACTTCTGTTTCTGATCAGTATATACACATAGGAAGTACACTTACTCTAATCAAAAGGCTGCAATATCACTGGCCTGTTAAAAACAGACTGCTAAGCCCAATGTGGACATGCCTGAGGTTCCAGCACTGGGGAGCCTGAGGTAGGAGGTTCCTGAGTTTAAGGCCAGTCCAGGTTATAAAGACAGACTCAAGAAACACTATTGTTAAATAATGACATTTAAAATATACTCCTAAGTAAGTACATTTAAAATATACTAAGTAAGTACAAAGAGCACTGAACTGTTACATATTTAAAAACCCTAAAACAGTGCATTTTGTATAGCACTAGAACGCTTTTTTTTCCCATGGCTCCTACATTCCTTAATATTTGATGTGAGTACTATTTTTTAACCCTTTCATCTCTAAAAAGCCAATTTTTATTTTATTTTATTTTAGTTTTTGTTTTTTTCAGACAGGGTTTCTGTGTAGCCCTGGCTGTCCTGGAACTCACTCTGTAGGCCAGGCTGGCCTCAAACTCAGAAATCCACCTGCCTCTACCTCCCAAGTGCTGGGATTACAGGCGTGCGCCACCACTGCCCAGCTAAAAGCCAAACTTTAATAAGGAAAAAAATAAAACAGTTGCCTCTGAAAAATGGTTGAAAACTAAAACTTCATATAAATACTTATCTCAAAAAATTAACAAAGTTCAAGTGTCTTTTGTAATATCATTGAAAAGTCAACTCACATTTTAAGAATAGCACAGTGGAATTACTTGTGTCTTTACCTAAATTACACATACCCAGAGACCATGGGAAAAGGATATTTAGCTCATGAAGAAGTGGTAGGAAGACATTAATGAAGGTTGTTCACAAAGAGGGTTCTCACTCACTCCCGTCACATTGTGGCACTGCCCCACCCCCAGCCAAGACAATCTCACACAAGAGAAGTGGTTGGAGGAACCCACCTTTCTGCCACTGGGCACGGATCTTTTTGCGGTAGACAGAATAGCAGCGGTCCAGTGCGCTGAGGTAGCACTGTATGGAGAGCTTCCCATCGACCACAGGGTATTCAGAGAGCATGTCAGGCTTGTAGAAGTCGTAGGCGTGCTGCATGTGTGTCCCACGAAGCCCTGTAGAACCCAAACAGAAGATGGATGACACGGTCCTGCTTTGCCATTTTAGTCGTCTACCAGTCAACCCTTAGCACCTCAATACGGGAAGTGCAAGGTGAAGCCAATATAATTTAAATACAACCTAGCAGCATCACAGGCACCGAGCCTCCTGAAAGTTTCCTAACTGACTCTAACTCAGAAATGCTGCCAGTATCCTGAAGATAAATGACCTTACCAATGGCCTACCAATGGCTTACTAATGACCTGATACTACTCTTATTCTTCAACTTTACCTCAGCCTATTTTACAAGTCTACCTTGGGCAAAGCGATACACAGAAGGCCCCTGGCAACCAATAAACATTCAGCAAGCAGTAGCTTCTAGTACTGTATTCAAACTTCTCAGAACTTTGTGTGGGCTGGGGATAAAGCTCAGACATAGACTGCCTGCCTCACAGGCACGAGGCCCAAGGTTCAAACCCAGCACTACAAAAAATTAAAATAAAATAAAATAAAATAAAATAAAATAAAATAAAATAAATGGCTTCTCAATTACTCACCTCGGTCAAAAATTAAAGGAGCGTTCGGCCCAATCAGCAGGGCCACAGCTCCGACCCCACCGGTGGGTCGGGCATTTCCTGTGGCATATATGGCAATGTCTCCTGCAACTACCAGAGCGTATCGTCCTGAAAAATGCAATTCAAAAGTCATTAAAATCTCAAAATCATGCACTGTGAACTCAAATCTGTTATATTTCCTCCAGAATATGCTTTCCATGAATTAGTAAAAAACAAAACAAAAAAGCAGTCTGTCTAAATTTTAAACAGATCATTTTTTCCAATTCTTATGCATTCAAAGTGAGTCATCTTTTAAATGTATTTGGACTACTATAACTAGTACTAGCTTGCACACAGCACAGACTGAACAGCCACCGGAGGACTGGAATACTACTCATTACCAGAGACCCTGGATTCTACCCTCGAGGAGGGCTTTATGCGTGTGCATGTATTCGTGCACATTGTCTGCTTGCTTATGTTTCAGAATGCCGACACTGACACTGAACGTACCATCCCACGAGCTGGATTCGATCCAGTTCACAGCATTGAAGACCGCAGCTGTGCCCCCATAGCACGCATTGGTTGTATCTATCCCTTCTATATCTGTATTCCCAGACTCCTCAAACAGCTGCATCAAATTAGACTTCACTGATTTTGACTTGTCGATGATTGTCTCTGTTCCGACTTCCAGCCGCCCAATGCAATCATAGGAAAGGCTATTTCTCTCCATCAGCTTCTGAACCACGGTCAGGCAAAGAGAGTTGATGTCTTCTCGATCCGTGCAGAAGCCCATCCTGGCCTGACCCAGGCCGATGGTATACTTGCCAGCATCTACACCATCGTATTTTTCCAACTCAGCTTGATCAACATATTGAGAAGGAAAGTAGATTTCAAGGGCAACGATTCCCACATCTTTTGGCCAGCAAGCTTCTGCATTCAAAGGAAGTGACCCAGGCATGGTGAAAGAACTGTACAAAGACAAACAGAAACATGGCTTTAGATCCTAAGTTGCTGACTTACCAAGGTCAAGGCTGCAAAACAGATCATGAGAGTTCAAGTCCCCTGGACCACTGCAGCCTCCCTAAGTCTAGTGCTCTGCACTGGGGGTAGTCAGCTCTTAATACGTTAAACAGCAACTCCATGAAAGGAATACAATTTGTTTGAATTATAACCTTTTAGAAAGACTTCCACCATACTCAAAACGTATCTCAAGAGTCAAAACATGATTTTAAGGCAGGGATGTAGCTCAGTGGCAGAGGCCTTGCCTAAGAGGTATAAGACCATGGGTTCAATCCCTAGCAACACACGCATGCATGCAACCTTGCCATAAGATTTTTCCTTAAAGAACGATGAAATAAAATGATGACTCAAAAGTATGACTACAGGGGCTGGAGCGATGGTTTAGTGGCTAAGAGCACTAACTGCTCTTCTAGAGGACCTGGGTTTCATTCCTAGAACCCACACCAGCTGGCTCACAACCTCAGGTGGCTCCAATTCCAGAGACTCTGCCGCCTGCTGGCTTTCCCTGAGACCTGCACTTCAGTGGTGCACAAAAAACCACATAGACAGACACATACACATCCTAACAAACAAATAAAATCTTTTTAAAAATAAATGAACAACCAACCAAAAAGACTTTATTTTGACACCATCAAAAAGGATAAACAAATCACCCACTGTCTAGATT
This sequence comes from Apodemus sylvaticus, assembly GCF_947179515.1. Classification (NCBI taxonomy): domain Eukaryota; kingdom Metazoa; phylum Chordata; class Mammalia; order Rodentia; family Muridae; genus Apodemus; species Apodemus sylvaticus. Next base: position 40,732,926 of record NC_067487.1, read on the forward strand.
TACTTACTGAAAGAAACAAAAATTACTAATTCTTTAGACCACTGTTATCTGTCCTGGGACTAGTCATTTAATTGAGGAGCCTCAAGGCCTTTAGACACTTTATTCATCAAGAAATGAAAAAATTAACCTGGATGTCTCCAGCTGGGTGTGGGTGGAAGGCTTGTTAGTTCAGGAAGTGGTTACGAACCTCCTGGTTTGGCTGTGGGAACAAAGGGGAAAGCCATTCTTCAAGCCCCAGGAGACTGAACTCCTATAGCATCCCAGTGCCCATGTTAGGCATGCAATAACTGGGCAACACTGCCCAAGAGGGCGACTTTCAGCTCCCCATTCATCTACCCCACAGGGTGCCAGCTCCTGGGCAAACTGCTTTGTACATATGACCTGTCCTCTGCTGCTCTAAAACTTCTGGTTAATATATATTTTTTGTTTTGTTTTGTTTTTTCAAGACAGGGTTTATCTGTGTATCCCTGACTGTCCTGGAACTCACTCTGTAGACCAGGCTGGCCTTGAACTCAGAAATCCACCTGCCTCTGCTTCCCAAGTCCTGGGATTACAGGCATGAGCCACCACACCAGGCCTATGTTTTGCTTTTAAACAATTCTTTTTTGTTTGTTTGTTTGTTTTTTAAGATTTATTTACTTATAAGTAAGTACACTGTAGCTGTCTTCAGACACTCCAGAAGAGGGAGTCAGATTTCATTACGGATGGTTGTGAGCCACCATGTGGGTGCTGGGATTTGAACTCAGGACCTTTGGAAGAACAGTCAGTGCTCTTGACCACTGAGCCATCTCTCCAGCCATACTTCTGGTTAATATTAAAATAGAATAAAAGGACAGGCTATTGCTACAGTGAGTTAATTTATTGAGATATTGGGGGGAATATCTAAAATAGAAAAGCTTAGTCCTTAGAACATGAACTATTTTTATAGCACAAAAGTTACTAAGAATATATTAAAACACACACAAAAAAGCACCTAGCAGCTAAGTTAAAAGACTCTGTGTTTTTGATAGGCTCTTATTCTCTAACTCAATTTGGCTGGGAATTCAAAGTCATGAAGACGGGACCTCTCGATGGGTTGGTATTTCAGTAGGTTTGAGTGTAGGCTCCAGCATGGATTGGTAGTCTTTCAAGAAGACATCAGAGAGCTGGTTCAAGTCTGCACGCGTGCATTCTGTCTCAGCTGTGTAGGGCAATGACAAGAAGGTAGCCATTTCATGTCTACAAAGGAGCCTTAACAAAGAAGGGACCATGTATCTTGAATTATACTCTCTAGAACTTAAAAACAAAAAAACAAAAAAAACAACTGTTGTTTGTTTATTGACTCTGGTTCAGAACTCAATATATTAAAAAAAAAAAAAAAAAAAAACCCGCCATCAGCAACAGTTAGATTCAGAATGTATTGTAAAATCAAGGGGTTCATTCTAGTGATAGCATAGTAAGAGAGAGGGTAAAGAACCTCCTAAATCTTCAGCTCCTTTTCTGTGTCTCAAATCAATAGGTCGAGCTACTTTAGAACTCTCTTATCAGTTCTGTGACTATCTAAAGTTGGTCCCCACTTCACTAACTGAGGTTGAAATGAAGACATAAAGGAGCTGTTACTCGGCATTGATTCTAAATTACCTCTCTGGCATAACCGGGAGCAAAAAGGTCTAAAACTAGCATTAGGACATATCTGTAATCTTAGCAATTAGGAGTCAGTTAGGAGGTGGATCTCTGAGTTTGAGGCCAGCCTGCTCTACAGAGTAAGTTCCAGAATAGGTAGAGCTGTTAAATACAAAGAAACCTGGGTAGAAAAACCTCAATAAATAAATGAATTAATTAATTAGTTAACTAAATGACAAAAGACCAACATAGAGGGCACTGAATTCAATCTCCAGAATTTCAAAGAAAAGTAATTAGAGAAGGAAGCCAGCCCACACACTTATGGACAGCATGTAGTCCTTCACAGGAACATAGGTTATCTCAAACAGCCCACAAGGCACAGTTCACGACTCTGATTACGTGTGGAGTGGATGCGTGCAAAGTTGTGCGTACATGCTGTCTAATTTGGTCAATATCATTCATTCTCAGAGATTTCCAGTAGGTAAGATGTTTTCAGTGTGTTCCTGGTAAACAGATATCCAATTTGAAATACAACAGATGTTAACTTGGGGTGGGAGGATGGAGGGGAACAAGGAAACAAAACAAAAATAAACCAACCAAGCGACCAAACAGCTAAAGATGGTGAAGAATACAACACAGGTGAGAAGAAAATGAAGCCATCTCTTGTAGTATTTAGAAGAAGAGTTGCTTTAACTTTGCACCTAAAATGTTCCTGTTGAGTCTATTACCATATCCTCCCACATGCTAAAATAGACCATTTATAAACTGGTGGTGGGAGGGGCTCACCAAATAACCAAAACCTAGACAAAGGTTAAAGCACTTACATTATATGTGTTTTGAGATTTGGTCTTTTGCTCTGCTAAATACTGGTTGATTCCAGAGACCTAGGTGATGCTATGTGACCTTGTCCCCCAAGTTATCCCTGACTGGCGAATAAAGATGTTGACAGCCAATAGCTGGGCAGAAGAGACAAAGGCAGGGTTTAGGGTTCCTGGGCTTGGGGCCGGAGGAACACCATGAGGGGGGAGAGAAGATAGAGAAACCACCATGGGGTAAAAATTTTAAAATAATGGCCATGTTGGTTAGCTAACTGGAGCTAAAAGCAGCTCATTCAAAACATGACAAATTATATAATGGAATTGTTGTCTGGAAAAGAGACTAACATAGAGGACAGACTCTGCCCAGCTCTTGTGCGGATTAAGGCTTCTTATAAATTAAAGGTCATATGTGTCTTTTATCCAGAAACTAAATGGTGAAAGGCAGAGTAGAAACCTTGGATTGGGATTAATTTTTTTTTTTTTTTTTTTACAATAGTGTGTTGGTTCTTAGTCAGAGAATGAGATATTCTGCTTAATTAGCTATTCATAAACATATACTTTTTAAAAAAGAACTCTGAAAATATAACAATTAAAAACATAGCTTAAATTTTTGGAAATAAGGTAGATTTATCTTGGGGCTGGAGAAATGGCTCAGCGGTTAAGAGCACTGACTACTCTTCCAGAGGTCCTGAGTTCAAATCCCAGCAACCACATGGTGGCTCACAACCATCCATAATGAGATCTGATGCCATCTTCTGGTGTATATAAAGTCTACAGTGTACTTATAATAAACAAACCTTAAAAAAAATAGAGAAAGGTATATTTATCTTTCACAGTATTGAACTTGTAACTATAAAAAAAGTAGCATAGTGAAGATTCTGTATTTGTAAAAAAATACAAAGGTTTCTCCTTTCAGTCTCAACTTTATTAAAGGTGCATGCTTCCCCACACAGCTCTGGTGAGCCCCCCAAGTCTTCCAGCACCCTCACTTCCCTATTAGTCTTCCACCTCCTCCACTCCCTAGAGAGACCACACCCCTTCACTACAAGTCCTAACAAAGTCAGGTGAGAAGTCTTGTTACTACTTTCATCAGTGGCTGAGACTGACAAGCTCCGTGCCTTGGGCCATTAGGACAGTCTCCTAAAAGAGCCCTGCGCTCCACCCTGGGCTCGGGCTGTCCTAAACTGAACTATGCCTGGCAGTGTTCAGCAGCTGCAACTTCTCAAGCTTTTCCACTGTTGTTTAGGGTCAGCATCTGTTTCTCAGAACAGGTACTAAGATTCTGCATCTAACTAGGGTGTTGATCTAAACAGTGCGGCTCCCGTCTGGTCTCAAGCATCCACAGACTCGCCCAGAGCCAGATAAGTGTCTTCTGAAACTGTAATTTAAAAAGCATCACTGACGGAGAGTGTGGCGTCAAACGACTGAAGTCTTAGCATTTGGGAGGTTGAGGCAGAAGAACTGAATCAGAGCTACCAAATAAGATCCTACATCAAACTAACAAATGGCGAATGAATGAATGAATGAATGAATGAGCAAGCCAGCCAGCCAGCCACCCTGTGATTATTTATGATTAAGTTATATGACTACATTTTATTACCTATATTTTTCATATTACACGTAAACACTAACTTTTAAATATAAAATTAGAAAGTCTCCAGACACATTTATAGCATTAACTAATTTTTTTAAAGGTAACATATAGCTTTAGGAAAATATTGCTCCAGGCGCGGTGGTCCATGCCTTAAATCCCAGCATCTGGGAGGGAGAAAGCGGGGCCCATCATTCCAGCCAGGGTGACACAGTGAAGAAAGAAAGGAGGGGGAGGGGAAAGGAAAAGTCTATATGGCACATACAAACTGTTATTAGCTAGGATCAAACTCGCACCCCTTAGAGAGAACACCTTCCTTGCGAAGCACGGGGTGCCATACCTGTGTGAAGGACAGAGAACTGTAGTCTCCAGGTCTGTCACCGCTTCCTCCTTCAGGCACTAGGAGTTTCAAATGAGAACTTCTTTTAAAGTCATATGGCACTACACAAATCAATGGCTTCAATTCAAAGAGTTAAAAACGGGGACTTCCTTATCTATATTATATTAAGCAAAAACAAACAAACAAAAAAAACACCAACAAAAAAGCAATTCAACGAATATAGTACTTAAAGTTTATGGACGCTTGCCCTTCATCAGTCCTTGCAGCAGCAGGTTGGCTCTGCTGAGAAACCAACATCACATCACCATTCAGACTACGAATGGACAAGCATCTGGGAGAGGGCCATTCCTCTCTATAAACATGGGTCACCAAGAATCAGGATGAAGCAACAGAAGCTTCTAGACTCAAGGGACCTGCAGTCTCCAGAGCTTACACTACACTAAGGAGTTTTAACAGTACTTTATGCCTCTTGGAATCTCAACTTCCTCACCTGTAAAATAAAGGACATGCCCCTCCCTCCTCTTCCCAGCTTACTCTAAAGGTCAGCTGAGAAGATAAAACTTGTGGTACCTATTCCTGTAGTGGTGATGCAAGCCTTACTCCCAGCACTTGGGAGGCAGAGACAGGAGGATTTCTGAGTTCAAGGTCAGCTGGGTCTACAGAGAGAGTTCCAGGACAGCCAGGGCTATACAAACCCTGTCTTTAAAAAAATAAAATAAAGTGGGACCTGTTTTTTTAAGATAAGATACCACTACTACCCCCATGCAAGGCAAATACTCTAAACCGATGAGCTACATCTATAGTCCTAGACTAAGTAAACTGTGAATTTGTAAGAAAAGAGATTACTACATTGGGGGGGGGGTTATGGGATAGGGGGGCTTTGATTACATGATTACACATACACTTTCAGAAAATAACTTACTGTTTATTCTTTGTCTCAAATTATGTTATGGTCTCTGTCAATTAAACAGGCCAAATCAGATCATTTCTTGGTAAGGTAGAAAGTAACATTCCTTCCCTGTGTTGAGATAAAGGAACTTACTAAGGTCTTGAAGCCAGGACTGTAATTTGCATCAAAGGTATTTCCTCTGAAATGTCACTATACACCTTTCCAAGGTGTTTATTTTTGCAGTGCTGGGCTGGAATCTAGGGCCTCCCATGAGCTAGTCAGACACTGGCCATACCCTTAGTGCTCTTTCTATTCTGATTAAGCTAGAGGGAAGAAGTAGGTGGGGGGAGGGAAGACACACAATGCACACAGAACTAGAGAGTGTGCGGGGCTAATTACAGGCCATACACGCGACATTCACACGATCTGAAAGAGAGAAGACAGGCAGTAAGTGGCACTTTGGAGAAAAACCTATCAGAGAGGTTTGAGCTTCTCATCCCGTTCTACAGTTGCTGGGAGGGTGCAGATCTGCATTTTCAATCTGGAAAGCTTGAAACCCAAACACACGGGAAGTCCAATGTTTTGGGTGCTGAGTGTGGCACACTCACCTGAACTCATGTGACATGTCAGTCAAAGTGCATGCAACACTACAAATATTGTATCTTCAGATTTCATGTGTAAGGCGCCTAAATTTCACTTTTAGACTTGGGTCTTGACTACAAAAATCTATCCGCAAATGTTTTAAAACATGAAACATTTATTCCAGATCCAAGCCTTTCTGATAAAGAATACACAACCTGTACTGCCAAAGTCTACAGACAGACTGTAACAGCTTTTCAGAGCAAGCGTTAAAAGAAATGGTCATGGATCAGGAAACAGTTAAAGAACTGTAAGCCACACATGCCACCACAAAGGCTCGGGAGACCCGCAAATCACAATACAGGCATTCTGAATGTGATGAAGATTAACTAATCAGACTGTCTAGAGTTGATACTACTTTTTTTTCCGGAAATTGACTCAACAGGCTTTCTCCTTTTAGTTCACGTCTCAGCTTTGATTCAAACAAGTACACAAACTAATCTAGCATACCCTGTAATAGATTAGTGTAAGCAGTTAACTTGGTGACCTATTGCATTGTTACTGGAGAGAAACCAGGATATTTAGAGCGTTCATCTTTCTTTAGGAGCATATAAGCAAAAATTGTTAGAAAGTCTTTAATCTCAGCTGTACACGTATATAGCTCTCTTCTAAGTCATCTTTTCTATAAAACTTTCCTAGATAAATCAATTTTCTAATTAAGGACCTGTATTCCTAACAAAAATGTCATTCACACTGAAGTCAGCACAGCCTATGCCACTGAAATATTAGTTATGAGGAGTCTTTTTATTTGCATTGGACAGTGTATTTTGATTCCTTTTTGTTTGTTTGTTTCTTGAGACAGGATCCCTGTACATAACTCTAGCTACCCTGGAATTCACTATGTAGACTAGGCTGGCCTTGAACTTGCAGAGATCCAAGTTCTCTTAGAGGTATGCACCATGTCCAAATAGCTGCTTCTTTTGAACTATCCTTTTGAGCAGTGGTAGAGACTTAAGAGTAAAGAATACTTTAAGATTGGGTGAATTTGGAATTAGAACAATTCCAGGACTTCTTTTTAGAGTCAGTAAGTCTTGCCTTGCTTTTGAGATAAGCTAATTGTATAGGGCTAAACAGTACCTAGGAGTTTAAGGAAATTGGCTTCCTACCACTACTGTTCAAAGGGTAGGTTTGAATCATGCCCAGATCCTAATCTCAACATTGTAAGGAGCCCAAACGGAATCAGAGCATCTGCCAGTTTTCCATACATTCTCACATGAACCCACATAACCACAAACCCTACAAAGGGTGAATTTTACAAGGTTAGTTTCTCTTTATTGCTTAGTTGACAGACATTAAGGGACCGTCAACAAGTGGCATCTGGGTGAACAGATTAAGACTCTGGTGCTATTATGTAGCCATTCATTAAGGTAACATGCTTCTCAGCCTTTCTAATCTAAAACTGACACAGTTGTCTGCTATATAGCACTCTCAGACCCACCATCAAGTACTAGGCTTTATTCTAAATGAAACAATAGTCACTTCTGACCTCTTTGCTTACATAAATGTAAAAGTGCATAAACAGATTCTGACACACAGCTCATTATCTCCTTCTACCACCAATTCAGTTCCCCTGGATAAGGTCTAGCCAGGTATTACATCATTCTAGAAGACCGAGAAAAACCCATGTTCCATCAATGTCTTGGGACTTTCCATTTCTTCTTGAAACAATGTATCTAAAAATCTCAGTTAAAAACAAAAACAAAACAACAAACAAAACCCTCAGAACTAAAGTCCATCAGTTAAATGACATAAATAACCAATCAGGAGGGATATTTGTGGGGAAAAAAAACATTAAAATCAAGACCCAGATGACTTCAAACATAATCTTTATACTCCGGATTCCCCAGTGTCAAACAAACCTGAGAACATTACACTAAAGGGAAATTTTGCTAATTTAGGAGAGAAACTTCCACAAAAAGAAGGCAGCCTCTCCTTTTCACACAGGCTATCCTTACTCTCCATCTCCACACACACACAAAAAATAACTGAAACTTCAAAGTCTGATCAAAGAACAACCACTGTTTTAGAAGTCTCAACCTGCAAAGAATCACTTGCAGATATCCACGGAGGACTTTCGGTCTGTCTCCAGTCTGCACAATAAAAATTTAAACTACAGTATGGAAGGAAAAAAATCTGTAACTATAAGTAGTCTAATTTGTTGCTTAGCATGCTGTTGCTTCTCATGAGTCAACCCTAAAATGCAGCAAATGTTAGCAGCTATCGGAACTCTCCCGGGTGTTCTGCCTCATCATAAGCAGGAGGGAGGCTGCAGTAAGAGGTGGGTAGAGAAAGCAGCCAGAGATGGCCTGAGGCCAAGGCCACGGGGCAAGCTTGGCAAGGAGGACAACCTCCTGCCACCTACTCCCCAATTCCCTCCTCCAGAATGCTGCCGAGCAATTCTTTCTCTACCAGTGGTCAAAAGAAGGTCACGTTTCCAAAGATTTCCATACACCTCGCTTTGAAACTTCCATGACTTAAGCCAAAGTCTGTGTCCCGGTAGGGCCATCACATCTTTATAACACTTAAGGCTAGTTGTTATTAACAGTAGTAGACTGTGAACATATTAGCAGGAAGGGAAGGGGGGGGGAGAGAAAAAAAAGAGGGAGGAGAGGGAAGGGGGGAAGGTGCCGAGCTCGCTAATCTTAGATTTTAAGCAAGCCACGTACCAAAGGTGTCCAGAGCATCAATTCTTGGCTAGGTCTAAATCACAATTGTGATGTCTTGCACCTGAACTGGGGAGAAGTAACAGTGCCCACTTCCTCTCATCAAGGCTGTAAGTGGAGGCAGGACACACCCCCTGCCAACCTACAACCCTCCCTCTGAGCCTGAGCTTCCCCATCCCTTGGGGGTCCACCATCAACCCGAGGATCGCTCTGACAGCCCGGCTCCCTTCTCATCCCCTGCTGACGCCCCCACTTCGGTGGTCACAGGCACCTCTAAGGCGACTCCGACTTCTGACTATGTCATCAGAACACCGGGCCCTCAACGCCCTTTACCCTCTCTCCGCGTCCCGCCAGCCCACAGTGGAGTCCGGGTCCCCTCCTCCACCTCTCAGCGGCCCGGGGTCCCCAAGCCCTCGGGCTACCACACAAGCTCGTTCCCTGCGTCCCATCCTCTGGGACCCTGCTCACGCCTTAGCCCTGACCAGAGCGCAGAGCTTTCCGGCCTAGTCAAGGACACTGCCTCTTCCCCGCACACGCTGCCCGCGGCCTCGGCCATCGGCTGGCCAGCATCGCGCGGGACACTCACCCAAACGCGACAGGACCCTAGGCGTAGAACGGGGCAAAGCACGGAGGACTGTAGACTGTGCCTCCCGCCCTCTGCAGCTTTATAGCCACCGACCCACCCGACTCCGGCACTGCCGGGAGCGGACAGAGGGCGGGACAGTGGCTATCTTAGCCAATCACGGGACTCGGAGGCGCTTGGGAGCGCCCGCCCCTCGATCCGCTTTCTGCCAATGGGAGGAAAATAAGAGGCGGTGACTCGCTAGGGTTTTCCCCCCGCCGCTGGAAGGGCGGGGTAAGGGGTGGGAACAAAGTCGGAGGACCTGGGAAGTGGGGTGAGACGGTGACGTAGGGTGGCCCGAGAACAAGCCTGCCAATGACGGGACGGCGAGAGACGGCGAGAGCCAACGGGAGCAGAGTGAGAGGTTCTCCGACCAATTGAAGGTCAGTGAGAGGAGCTAGGGACCAATGGCGACTCCGCGTCCCACTACTCGGGAGAGATGGTCAAGTGTGGGAGGCGAGTTGGTCCCTGCTTGGGAGGCTGTCAGGTTGCCTAGCAACCACAGCTAGGCTTCACCTGTAAAATATTTGAAATACTTAATTTGAATTCTGTCTTGACTCTAAGTTTCCAGAGCAGCAAAGTGCGTCTGCATCACAGGTTATAGCATAATACTTCACCAAGAATTTCTAAATTTGTAAGTATTCTAAGTGTCCAATTTAAAACCTTGCCTTTTATAGAAACTGCAAATGAGACAAACCTAAAATACGGTATTTTAGGGTTTAGGAGTCAATGAGAATGATGCAGGTCTTGTCTGAGAAGGGAAGTCGATATAAATCAGTGTTTTGTTTTGTTTGTTGTTTTGGGTTGGGGTTTTTTGGTGTTTTATTTTTTTTTAATTGTTTTGGCACTGGGTCCAAACAGAAACTGTACTGCTTAGCTTTGGTGAGGTTGAATGAAGGAGATTCAGAACTGTATTAGTAACTCTTCTTATCTTAATTCCCTTACCCATCCAAGAACTGTTGATAAGGGCTATTGTAATTCAGTGTTCCAAAGTACTACCGCTGTGTGAAGTTTATTGTACACTATAGCTGCTAACTTGCTAAGCAAAACAGGCCTTGCCCTAAAGGGAATGAGAGGTATTATTGTATTTGTTTTGTTTTATCTGAGCTAAAGATGAGCAACCACGGCAGGAAACATGGGTATGTGTCTACCTGGAAGACATGTTCCACTACAGAAGAAGCCAAATGAACTGTTAGAGCTTTAGAGCAAAAAGAGGGAATGAGTTTACGACAGACAGGGTGGTGATGGCAAGTAGTTACTGCGTTCAGGAAAAAAGGTTTGCAGAGGCTACATATGCTGTGTGATGACATTTTTCTTCAGGGTTGGTGTTATTAATACACGCCGAAGCTGTTATCTGATAGCCAAAAGGAGGGCAGGGCAGAGATTCAGAGGAGAGTGGTGAGGAGCTATGAGTGAGGAGGGATTGTCTGAAGGTCCTTTTGGCCCTGGGTCATACAAGGCTAAAAGTCCAAGTCCCCATAATCACAAAGTTCTAATCAGCTGGACTACAAAATCTTCAACCATAGCTCTTTTCAGGAAACTCTGGCCAGGCAGTGGCGGTGCACACTTTTAATTCCAGCACTTAGGAGGTAGAGGCAGGCAGATTTCTGAATTTGAGGCTAGCCTGGTCTACAGAGTGAGTTTCAGGACAGCCAGAGAAACCCTGTCTCAAAAAACCAAAAAAAAAGTCAATATTTTATAAAATATTATATTAACTTACACTATACTAAGAAAATTATCAACTATTATCTTATAAATGATGGCAAGATATACATATATTTATTATGCAAAAGACCTTACATTTTCCTTTTTAAGTTTTCTTCCAGAAATATTTTAATAAAAGTTGGACTTATCCTTTCCAAGACACACCTACTATATGTTCATCAGTAAATGAGAACTGGAACAAAATAGAAAATTTACCATATGGCTATGATTTAGAGAGGAAAAAAAAAAAAACGCAGACCCCGGAGCAAACACATTAGCCAAGTCTGATATTCAACTAGATCTTCTTTTTTAAAAGATTTATTTATTATTATATCTAAGTATACTGTACTGTCTTCAGATGCACCAGAAGAGTATGTCAGATCTCATTACAAACATTGTGAGCCACCATGTGGTTGCTGGGATTTGAACTCAGGACCTTTGGAAGAGCAGTCAGGACTCTTAACCGCTGAGCCACCTCTCCAGCCCCCAACCAAATCTTTTTTATGGACTCTATCCGGGACCCAGCTAGACAGCAGAACAGAATGTGGCACAAACAGGTCCACTGAGATCAAAGGCCTTGCAGCAGCACCTTCCTCAAAAGCATTCCAGGTCTGAGGCATGATTTTTAAGATAATGGAGAACAATGGGGCTGTGGTGGTGTATGTCTTTAATCCCAGCACTTGGGAGGCAGAGGCAGGTGGATTTCTGAGTTCAAGGCCAGCCTGGTCTACAGAGTGAGTTCCAGGATATCCAGGGCTACACCAAGAAACCCTATCTCCAAGCAGAAAAGATGATAATGCAGAACAACCTTAACATGACATGTATACATGATCAATAAGCATCCTGAAGTCTCCCACATACTCTGAATCTGAAAACAGATGTAGACTCTTTATTACTTTTCTTTATAAACAATAGACAGAACCAGAATCAGTGATAAAGTGAAGGTAAAGTTTTGGTTGGTTTTGTTTTGGGGGACTGTTTTCTTGTGGAGGGATTTTTTTTGTCATTTTTTCCCTTTCTTTCTTTCTTTCTTTCTTTCTTTCTTTCTTTCTTTCTTTCTTTCTTTCTTTCTTTCTTTCTTCCTTTTTCTTCTTCTTCTTCTTCTTCTTCTTCTTCTTCTTCTTCTTCTTCTTCTTCTTCCTCTTCCTCTTCCTCTTCCTCTTCCTCTTCCTCTTCCTCTTCTTCCTCCTCCTTCTTCTACAAATATAAAGAAAACATAAAAAATTCTAAATAAAAAAAAAAATCGCCGGGTGGTGGTGGCGCACGCCTGTAATCCCAGCACTCTGGGAGGCAGAGGCAGGCGGATTTCTGAGTTTGAGGCCAGCCTGGTCTACAGAGTGAGTTCCAGGACAGCCAGGGCTATACAGAGAAACCCTGTCTCGGAAAAAAAAAAAAAATACAAAAAAAAAAAAAAAATTCGAGCCGGGCGGTGGTGACGCATGCCTGTGATCCCAGCACTCTGGGAGACAGAGGCAGGCAGATTCTGAGTTTGAGGCCAGCCTGGTCTACAGAGTGAGTTCCAGGATAGCCAGGGCTATACAGAGAACCCTGTCTCGAAAAAACAAATCCAAAAAACAAAACAAAAAAAAAAATTAAAGCTGGGCAGTGGTGGCACATGCTTTTAATCCAAGCACTTGGGACATAAATAAATAAATAAATAAACAAATAAATAAATAAAATTGAATAGTTCAACAGAAGTCCTTTGCTGTGTTCTAGACATTTACAGGCTATGTCACAATTTAAAGTCCAAGGGTAAAAATGGAAGTTCAGAACTGTTTGGTAATCACATTTCAAGAGAACAAAGTTCTGAAAACACCTTTTGTTTGGTTAAGACTTGAAGTTTTCCAAGTTTTGACAAAGTTTTTGACAAAGCATAAAGGCCAATACCCTGGTTATAACTTGTTAACATAATGTTCTATTAAAATGTTCTAAAACTCAGTGGTAAACATTGTTGGTTAAACACTGTAGATGCTCCGGGCGATGGTGGTGCACATCTTTAATCCCAGCACTTGGGAGGCAGAGACAGGAGGATTTCTGAGTTCAAGGTCATCCTGGTCTACAGAGAAACTCTGTGTCAAAAAACCAAAAAAAAAAAAAAAAAAAAAAAAAAAACACCCACAAAAAAATAAAAACAAAAACCACAAAACCAAAAAGGATCCAGGAGACACAATAATAAAGTTGAGTATTATAAATTCACACTTTGAGTTTACCCTTTGTTCTGTGGCAGAAACTGCGTAAGACCTATGCTGTTAATAAGGCAAGCATTAATTACGTAAGATATGCTGTAAAAGCCATTCCAGATGCTAACCTGATCTCGAAAACTTGGTACACACACACACACACACACACACACACACACACACACACATAGAGCTAGAGTGGGATGTGATGGTTAAATATCGCAATCACTTAAAACTGGCTATATATTTTACCATAAATATTTATAACATATAAATGTTATAAATTGTAATAGTAACATTTTGGTCACCTTGGGTAAAATAAACATATTATTGACAATTTTTTTGAGTGTAGTTACTATAAACTTTAAAAATATGCCTAACTGTAAAAATATAGCTTCCGTTGTGACTCCCATGTGTTCTAAACACAGGAAAAAGAACGGAAAAATACAGATTCTGTGCCCAAAGAGTATGTAATAAAGGGTAGAAGTTGGGGAAAGAGAGAGAACAGGGCAGAGACTGGGTTTCATTCTACAACACAAAGACAAAAGGTAAACGATGACTTTTCCTCTAAGAAATCTGGGCTTTCTGGTTTCTACCTCAGGTAACATGAGTAGGAAAGAGTAGAGTCGGAACCTTCAGGTTCACCAATGAAGGATATGTCTGTCTCATCTGCTTTAAGAATATAGTCAGGGACTGGAGAGATGGCTCAGTGGTTAAGAGCACTGTTCTTCCAAAGGTCCTGAGTTCAAATCCCAGCAACTACATGGTGGATCACAACCATCCGTAACAAGATCTGACGCTCTCTTCTGGTGTTTCTGAAGACAGCTACAGTGTACTTAACATATAATAAATAAAAGGTAAAGCAAAACAAAACAAAAAGAAAAGAAAAAAAAGGAAGAGGCTTGGAGCGAGTGCTGACACCCTTCCCTCCCCTCAAAAATATAGTCAGTTAAATGTTTATTCTCACATCAGGGCTCCTCCTCCTCCTCCTCCTCCTCCTCCTCCTCCTCCTCCTCCTCCTCCTCCTCCTCTTCTCTTCTTCTTCTTCTTCTCCTCCCCCTCCTCTTCCTCCTCCTCCTCCTTCTCTTCTTCCTCCTCTTCTCTTCTTCTTCTTCTCCTCCCCCTCCTCCTCCTCCTCCTCTTCTCCTTCTCTTCCTCCTCCTCCTCCTCTTCTCCTTCTCTTCCTCCTCCTCCTTCTCCTTCTCTTCCTTCTCCTCCTTCTCCTCCTTCTCCTTCTCTTTCTTCTCCTTTTCCTCCTCCTCTCCTCCTCCCGCTCCTTCTCCTTCTTCTCCTCCTCCCCTTCTTTTCCTTCTCCTCCTCCTCCCCCTCCTTCTCCTCCTCCTCCCCCTCCTTCTCCTCCTCCCCCTCCTTCTTCTCCTCCTCCTCCTTCTTTTCCTCCTCCTCCTCCTCTCCTCCTCCCCCTCCTCCTCCTCTTCCTCCTCTCCTCCTCCCCCTCTTCCTCCTCTCCTCCTCCCCCTCCTTCTCCTCCTCCTCCCCCTCCTTCTTCTCTTCCTCCTCCTTACCCCTCTACTTGGTGAGATAGCATGTCTGGAGCTTTCTGTTGATATTCCATGAGTAGAGGGTTCAGTCCCAGTTATGGGTTTGTGTATTGGGTCTTCATCCTAATTCACAGACTCACTGTATCTATCTTTTGCTGCCCTACCTAGCAATCTACCCTCAGCAGCCTCATAATGACACTCAACCACATTTCCTCTCAGTTTTGATTTGTTTTGTCTTGTTGCATGCCACACCAACCCCAGTAGAATCTGTGTGGCAAGTTCCACAGACTGAGACAAAAACTTCAAAAGAAGGAGGTCTCCAGGAACTGGCTGTGGAACTCTTGCCCAGAACAACATATTGAGCTGTAGTTCTCGCGGAAATTTATCTATTTTGTTTTCTTTTATTCCTTTTATTTACAACATGTTCCTGATAGCTTAGGCCAAGAACTTAAGCAAGAATAATGGGTAAGAAACCATCACTTGAGATGGAGTCACTAACATGACCTTATCTCTGAGGAAACCAATGTTTTACTTTATAAATCATTTACAAAATTATATAATAGTATTATGATAGATGAAAACTTTCCCAACAATAAAATTTCATATGGCTACATGTGTGTCATCAGAGGTAGGCTTTGGTATATGGTAAAGAAAGCCTTAAATAAAAAGAATGAAAATAGTTTAAATTTATGTGTTGAAGATTTATAAAAAAATCAGACATTAGATGTTAAATAATAATTGATTATAAGGACTTATTAACTTGCTTTTAGAACTGCCCCACTGAAAACCTCCTTTCAGAGTTGTAATACTTGGATGATTTCTATTGTGCCAAATAATAATGATGTTACCTGTTCTGTTTGTGATTCACTGGATACAGCTTTTCAGAGTTGTAATGCTTGGATGACTTCTGTCCTTTACTGTGACAAATAATAATGATATTCGTGATTGCTTCACTGAACACATCTTCTAAGAGTTGTAATACGTGTTTTTTTTTTTTAAGTATAAAAACCCTTGCTTGAGAGATGCAAAATACACTCAGATTCATACTGCCTTTGTGTTTGTTTCTGTTTGTCACCGCCAAATCCTTACCCACCTAGCCTTTGAGGATCCACATCCCAGGGACCCCCATACCAACTTGTGGCAGTTGCAACAAAACCCTCAATCTGACCAACTAGAATTTCAGCTCGGGGTTTCCTAAAGAGCTTCTAGAGTCAATCCTTCTGCATTACCCAATGTGAGGGAGCTGTAGGCCTTCTTACTGTCCGATGGCCCAATAGTCTTTCAGGCTTATTGCTAAACTCCAAAGTAGGCCCAAGGTCCCTAAGGAGATAATCTTCCTTCCACAGGCCCTGGGAGAATTCTTAATGGGAAGTGAGCTGAAAACTCAATGGCCTACGCATGCCCACCAACAACTCAGTGTTGTCTCTAACATTACTTCTCTCTAGAGTGTTATAACTTGTCCTTCCTCCTTCCTTATCCTGTCCTCGAGAGCCTCGCTACCATGGAAGCATGCATGAAAGGTATTTTTCAAATAGTGCAATTATCAATGACCGTCTATCTCATCTGCTGCAGGAAGCATGGCCAGAGGACAGTAGAATTCACAGGAAGAGTATTTAACCCAGCTGGGTAGTTCAGGCTTTCCGGAACAGATGGTACTCATTATTTATCACATTCATAAATCTTTACAGAGGTCTGTTGTGTGTCAAGTGCAGGAGTTTTGTGTGGGAAACAGGAAAGATGGAGTTTCTGACTTTATCCAGGTTAGTGACTGAAGGCAGAACATTATGTGAGAAACAGTAAATGAGTTGAGTTGTCTTCCAGTGATACTCTGAGGAAAATAATTCACAGCGCTAACACAAAAGATGGCTGTAAATGAGGACATACAGGAGATGGTTAGGAAAGATCTTTGAAGTGGTGACACTTACGGTGAGTTCTGTGGGACGAGAAGTTGCCAGACTCTATTCTATAAAGCCCTAGGGACAGAGAGATGGCAGGAGAGGGCTCAGCACAGGCTGAGGCGCTGAGCTCTGTGTGTGTGTGTGTGTGTGTGTGTGTGTGTGTCGGGGGGGGGTGTCTGTGTGTCTGTCTGTGTGTGTATCTCTGTGTGTGTATCTCTCTGTGTGTGTGTATACAACAGCAAACTGAAGCCCATGTGTAAACTGCATTTTGAAATACTAAATAAGTTTTCCACACAGTTGCTAGGGTAGAAGACAAGACAGAGAGCAAGAGAAGTGGTTATTTCAGAGAAAGGGATTCATAAATGGCAGAATGTAGGAAGTGACATTTGAACCGAGGTAAAGTAGATCAAGTTGCAATAAATAATAAGGAATGCTCTGTTGCGTTGGGTTTGTTGTTGTATTGGCAGTGTGGATAGGACCAGATGCAGTTTTCCCCTGTATATCATTGAGAAGAGGAGTCCAGTGTTGGGTCCTCCCCACGCTGTAGCCTTGACAATGCTCTGTTATTGTCAGCACCAGTGTTTGCCAAGTGCCTGCTGTTTCCCAGAGCTTGTAACAAGTGCCTTCCATAAATTGGTTCTCCCATTTGATCCCAGTGACACCCAAAACCCATGTTCCTTCCACTATTTTTTAAAAACAAAACGGCAATTGTAGAGTGTAAGTGGGAATAGTAGCCAGTGAATGAGGGATGGTGGATCATTTCTTGGGACAGGTCTCTGAGCACAGCATTCCTCATCCTGGAGAATCTTATCTTGTAGAAGGACAGTGCTTGTGTCCTGAGCTTGGAAGACTTCATTTGCCATATGTCCATCTTTGAGGGACATGCCTTATTAGCCAAGATAATGATTTATAAAATCAGAATGCCAGTTTACCGTTTAGAGTACAAAAAGAGACTCAACCACCAAAGCCTACATGACTCACTTTCTAGGTCCACCTACAAAGAAAGCCAAGTAATTATCAAAAATATTGGCTAGACATCAAATTGAAAAGGGAGTTAGAGATAACAAAGTGAATTCATTTTTCAATACAATCATCTTCTCAATGGAGTAGATCTATACCAGCCCATAGAGCTACCAAATTAACGAATACCACTTTAAGGCTAGCTCTACAGTGAGTTAAGAGAACATTTGAAGTACACTGCTAATTACCTTTCTTCTGTGGACCATATTGAACTGCTCACTGTCAGCATTTATAGCTATGACATCCTTAAATGTTAATCAGTTCCTGACCAGCCATCAGTATATCTAGCCTAATTCTTAATATCATTTCTCATTATCAGTCGTGTTAAAGTCTCATCTTAATGCCTGGGCAACTTTTGGTTTCTTCAGAGTGACTTCCTTCTGGCTCCTCTCGAGTAGGTGTCAACTTAGTCTTTATGATAATCAAGTTCTCAAGTCCGTCCGAGGCACCTCACTGTAGATTTTATGATCTAAAAAAGTACACACTACTTCCTGTAACTTTTTTTTTCTTGTTGCCGTGACAAAATACCCCGACAAAGCAACTTAAGAAAGGAAGGGTTTGTATTTTGATCACATCTAAGTGACAAGTCCATCATAGTGGGGAGGGGAAGGGTGAAAGGGGGAGGGAGGTGGCTTGTCACACTATGTGTACAGTCAGGAGGCAGAGAATGGACAGACAGTGAGACCAGGCTACAAAATCTTGAAGCCTGTCCCCAGTGACCCTTTTCCTCCAGTAAGCCTCTACCCACTGAAGTCATCAGGGCATCTCCAACAGCACTCAGCTTGGAACTAAGCCAGTGTTCAAGCCACAATATTATCCCTTGCTTATCATCTATGGAAGGGGAATACATTAGGCCAGTAGCCAATCCTGAGTAGCTTCACTTACGAAGTGTGATTTCAAGTGAGTTCTTCCTACATTAGTCACACCACAAACACACATGAATGTTAAAAGTCTGGGGAATAAGACATTAAATACCTTAAAAGAACAAATGTAAGGCAAGATACGTTCCATAGAGATCCAGCTGACCTGACTGTAGCTACTTTGTTCATAAAAAGCACTTTATCCACCAGGTGAGTCTTGATACTCATTCCAAATCCTATAGGATAAACGAAGCCATTCATAAATTCAACAAGCCTCTTAATATTGACTGGCCACTAATCCTAGGACTATTTCTTAATAGAGATTTGATATTTTCATTGTTTTTGAAAAATCCCAGGGTACGTTTCAGGAAGCTGTGACCCCCCTTGGCCTATCTTAGCACGTGAACTGTGATGTGAATGAGAATAGCTTTTGCAGGCTTCATTGGAATGTGTGGTTCCCAGATGGTAGACTGTTCAAGGATTAGGAGGTGTGGCCTTGTTTGAGATTTATCAATGGGAGTTGGCTTTGAGGGTTCCTCTCTCCCCCTCTCCTCTTTCCCCCCCTCTCTGCCTGCTGCCTGTGGACCAGATATAACCTCTCAACTACTGCTCCAACACCAGGCCGAACTAACTGCCTGCTGCCCAGTCCCTGCCCTGACAGGTATGAACTCAGCCTCTGAAAGGGTAAGCAAGCCCCTAATTGCATGTTTTCTTGATATGGCATCTCTTCCCAGCAATATGAAAGTAACTAAGATGTAAACCCTTCCTTCTGCCTTGGACATAGGTGTCTTCCTGCTGTACTGCTGTCCTCAGAACACAAATAACTGGCTTTGGCTGGCACTTCTTACAGTCTCTCTACACCTTCCCCATTTGGCTGCCAATTCTGGAACACTATGTTCTACCAAAACACCTTCAGAAGACTTTTGAACTAGTAAAGGAATCCTTTTCATCATCAACCATTTACTCTTCTCCACAATCTAAAAGACGGGGTGAAGGGTCAGAGTCCATAGCTGTGTGGGGGTCTGGTACTCCTGGGAAAGGATAGCCACTTTCCCTGAAACCCGGTGAATGTGTTTCCAGCAAATTCCAGAGAACAGGACACCACAGCGAAGTCTGCGTCTCCTGTACTCTGAGCCGGCCTCAGCCTGTGGTAGAGGACCCTCTTCTGTTGCTTGCCACCCTTGGGGATAGCATCTGCTTTTTAGATTTGCTATTTCTGCATCCTCTAAAATCCACTTCTTGACCTATCCCCTCAATTAGTTAAGCCTCTTCTTTATCTCATTCTTTATGTTGAGCTTTTCTGTTTAAATGGCTCTGTGTTTTCTGCTTTGATTGGGTCTAGATAGAGAGAAGAAAATATGTTAAATAAACAAAATATTAAGCGTTTAGAGTATTTTCCTGAAAATATCCATGGAACAATTTTCATGAATCTTTCAGAGCTTAAGCCCTAAAGGAGCAGTCCTGTCGCGTTCTGAAACAACTTGTAATGGGACAAAACAGTATTGCCTTTATTGCTCCTAAGAGTCAAGATAAAAACCACAGTCTTCCTGATGCCAAGTGTCAGAGTGACAGGCTTGTCCTCAAATGCAGGTAGACCAGCTCTGACATCTTTCAGGTCGGGGGGCTGATGCTGGAGGAGGAGCTGGCTGGGTCACAGCTACCTGCCCGAGTTCTTCCACCTAATTAGATGAGTCAGTCTTTGTTCCCAAGAAAGAAGCCTCCAGAAGCCGGAAGCCGGAAGCCAGGCAGTGGTGGCACATGCCTTTAATTCCAGCACTTGGGAGGCAGAGGCAGGCGGATTTCTGAGTTTGAGACCAGCGTGGTCTACAGAGTGAGTTCCAGGATAGTCAGGGCTACACAGAGAAACTCTGTCTAACAGAGAGAGAGAGAGAGAGAGAGAGAGAGAGAGAGAGAGAGAGAGAAGCCTCCGACCAGGTAGCATACAATAATGCCTCTGTGTGGCTCCCATCAACAAAGTTCACTCCATTTCTGTATTACTTCTGTGGATTTCACAAAGACCAAACAAAACATAGACGTAATATTTTTTTTTAATTATTAAATCACATTTAGTTAGTTAGTTAGTTAGTTAGTGTGGACATGTATCTATATGTGTGTGTGAATGTTTATGTATGTACGGGTCAGAAGACTGCTTTTACCATGTAGAACCTGGGGATCAAACTTAAAGTTGTTAGGCTCATTGACAAATACCTTTACCCTCTAAGTCTATTTTGTTTTGTTTTTTAAAAATAGACTACTCTTTATACAGTTTTGTTATTTTCTTAGTTATATGTATGTATGTGGTGTGAAGATGAACAAGCAGTTGCTCTCTACTCTCTTGATACGGGGTCTCTCCTTGAACCCCGAGCTAGACTGCAAGCCCCAGCAATCCTCCTGCCTCCCTCCCACTCCCTCAGTGCTGGGGATTCAGGAGGAAGTGGCCTTGATGCCTGGCTTTTTAGCCAGGTGGTCAGGATTTGAACTCAGGTCCTTCTGCTTGTGTAGCAAGCATTCTTACAGCTGAGCCATCTCCCCTTCCCTAAGACAGGCTCTCCTGTGTATTCGCAACCTGTAATCGGCCTCAGATCTACTGTTCTCCTGCCACAGCCTTCCAAGTGCCGAGATTACAAACGTGTGTCACCGCTGCTGGCTCACAGTTGGATGCTATCACACTTTACATAAAATGCCATGTTCATAACCTCCCAGTGTCAGTGTATGGGATGAAATGATGTCGGGGCTGTTTTGATTTAACATGGAACTGAGCACATAGATATAACCATAGAGAGTTCTCACTGTAGCTGACTCTAACTCTGGCTGGTTTAAACAGAAAGGAGATTTACTGAAGTAATGCGGAGCACCTCAGACCATTTGGAAAAGGCTGGAGAGACTTGGAGAGTGTTAGGGTCACCGGTTCTAGATCTTTCAGTTACTGTGAGAAAATGTTCCCAGACTGCCTTGCTTCTCTGCCTCAGAAGCTGAGGCAGAGCATCTGACTGCTGAAGCCACAGTTACACTTTTGTTCAGCCTGTGGAGCGACATGAAAGATTATTTGCTGCTTAGATCTTCTGTTTGTGGGAAGAAGAGACCAAAAACCATCCTGGACTGGGAGGAGGAAGGCTCAGCAGATAAAGTGCAAGTGTGAGGACCCCAGTTCAGATCCTTGGGTTGCATGAAAGCCGGAAGCAGGAGCCAGGTCCAGGCCTGTAAGCTCAGTAGTCCCAGAGTGAGATGAGAGGCTGAAGCAGGAGAATCTCCAGAAGTTTCAGGCCCGATAGCCTGTCATATGCAGTGGTGAATAACCAGAGACCCTGCCTCCAACAAAGTGGGAGGCAGGAGCATGATTTTGTCCTGTGACCTTGTGTGTGCATACAGTGTGCTTGAAATCTCTCCCCCCTCCTCTCTCTCTCTCTCTCTCTCTCTCTCTCTCTCTCTCTCTCTCTCTCACACACACACACACACACACACACACACACACACACTGGGGCAGGGGGGAGACAGAGTCAGACACACAGAGAGAAAAATTTTTTAAAAAGCATTAAAAAAAACATTCTCAGGAAATTCTCTAAATGTACAGAATAGGGCCAATCACACTCTACCTGGCTTACCTGCAGTTAGCGCAGTGTTTCACGAATAAAATAGGCTGTGGTTTCTGTTTTTAAATAATTATCAAGAAGTTAATAAAACAATTTTTTGTTCCATTCCAACTACACGAATCACATAAAAAATAAACCAAAAAAGACATTAAGGTCCCCGCACTATTTCATACATTTTCACTGCTTTTTAAAGGTAGAACTGCTTAGTATATAGACGCAGTGATTTGGAATATCCTCAGCTGACACTGAGCCTCCAGCCAGTATGAAAGATGGCAGCCAAGCCTTCACTTTCCCTTCCTTTCTTGTTCAGTCTTCAGCATTATTAACTATATTTTCATAATTAGTTGAGCATGACAACCTATAACTATTCTTTGTCTTAACATTTAGTATTATATAGTAGTCATTTTGGGAGTGAACTTTGGGGCTTGAATATAAAAAGTTACTATTTTAAAATAAGTCTCAAAGCGATTTTTGATTTGTTAGGCTGGAGCTATGGAAGCGTGATAATCCACTTTTGTCCCCCTTTAAGGACAGCACATTCTAAATCCTGACAAACCATACTTGCTTGTACAAGATATCTTCAATAAGCACCTGTCAGTGTTTCTTTTGTTCATTAATATTTTTTATAACCTTCATTTTATCTTCATGTATAAAATTAAAGTAAAGTACAGAAAATATTAAAAAGGAAAATTTGAAAGATGTTTGTGGTGGCCCACATTCTTAGTTCTGCACGTTGTTGGCCTGTAGTTTCCCAGGCAATCCTATTTGAAGCCATCATTCTGATTGCATCATAATGAGGATCATAAACTTGACTGATGAGAATTTACTTGTGAGCCTATTTAGTAAAAGCTGTCTACTAAGCCCTCAGGCAAACTACCAATACCCATGATCACTTTCTCAGAAAAGCAGTCTGTTGGGCAAGGCTTGAAAGGGCAAAGTACTCACTCATCTATCTCTTTCAGAATGTCCCGCCACACCCCACCCCTTCCCGGTACCAGCTGTGCTCTCCATAGGGTGTAACAGAATACAGGGAAGAGCCCGGAGGAGGTGTGCTTTAAATCTTAGCTTTGTCGCTTCTGTGGGCAAACGACTTGAAGTTGTTGAGGTTTGGTTCTTCAGTGGCGAATTGGGAATGGTATTCATTTGGAGGTTAATGAGTGCTATATTGTGCCTAAGATACCCATCACAATGACTAGGAATTAGTAGGTGTTCAGTAGATGGATCGTTATGGTTTCTCGAGGCAGGGAAAGCACAGCAGCAGGCACATGGGTCACATCGCAGCTGCAGTTGGGAAGTCAAGAACAGACAGGAAGTGAGTTCAAGCCATGACATCTCAAACCCCCTTAGTGACCCTGTTCTTCCCACAGGCTCCACGTCTTAAAGGTTCCACCGTCTTCTAAAACAGCATCTCCAGTTAGGCACCAATTGTTCAGACACACGAAGCTCTGGGGGATAGGTCACATTCAAGCCACACAATCTTCTTTATGTCACTTTCCCCCCTTCCTTAGCCCAACTCTCTTACACTGAATTTTGTGTATATTTTTCAAGGACAGATCACAAAAGGGCGTGGAGGGGTGGGGGGGGGGAACCTTTGAAAGTTTCCCAAGCTGTAGGCAACAAATCCCTAAGCAATACACCTCGATGTTGCTTCAAATGCATTAGATGAGGCTATCCACTTCATGTATTCTCTGGTACTACCAACTGCTTTTGAAAATTCCAAATATTATAGTAGTAGATTTCTGTTTTGACCCAAAGGCTCCTGAAAATCAAGGTAAATTTTTACATTCTCTGCTGTCTTCATATACTGGTATGAGCTGCTAGATTTTTACCACTTTACAAATTTTTGTTTTTATTCTTTTTCTGTGCTAGGCGTCCTATCTTTATAGACTTATATGTGTAGGAAACACATGTAGTAGCATTATGGTTGGTTTTCACAAGGGAACAGTTGTCTTCGTGTTACTTGGGCCTAGTGCCCAGGCCCAGAGATGGTAGGAGTGAGATTGGTCAGGCAAAACTTGTATTGAGACTTACTCGAGAGGAGAGATGTAGTTTGGATCAGGCGGTGGCTCTCTGAAAAAGAGGAAGAGAGAGACTGTCACTGCCCAAAGAGCAGTTGCTGCCCAATGTTCCCATCTAGAGAGTTCATATTTTTAACCTATAAAGCAAATCCACATATTTTAAGTTGTGTGTGTTTTAAGTAGTTGCTAAGTCCACTAAGCTCAATATTTTATTTTATTTCTACAGAAGTCATTGTTACTGTTTTGGCTTTAGTTAATGTATGCCTTATTACTATTATGTCCTTATTACCTTTGATTTCTCAGCTAGAAATATGGAACCATGGGCCTCCTTTTGAGACTGAATTAAGGGAAAGACTGTTTCATATATATATGGTTTTTCGAGACAGGGTTTCTCTGTGTAGCCCTGGCTGTCCTGGAACTCACTCTGTAAGACCAGGCTGGCATTCAAACACAGAGTTAAGGCCCAGAGACTGTTCTGTCCTCACTGCCCAGCATCTAAACCCCGTTGTAGGCAGCTAACTCATCAACTTTGACTTCAGACCTCTGTCTTGATGGAACCTGTGTCAACCCTCCCTGGGCCTTGAGGCCCTTCCTCATTTGGCTCCTCACCCAGTTATCTCTGAAGCACTCCTCAGGTGCATAATAAGAGATTTACCTCAAGGAATTGGCTTATGTAGTATCTTACCTTATAATTTTCTTTTATGTTACCCAACTGTCCTCTTTATTTATATCTAAAAATAAATATGTACATTAGCATTTGATTGAATAACCAGGGACTGTAATGTCCTCTAGATGACACATAAGATTCATTGTACCTCTCTTGGGGGTTGGGATGGGAAACATCTTAACTCTAGGGTTCACCTTGGAAACTCATCTGATTTTCATGCATACCACCCGCAATTCTTGCTGTATAGAATCTCCTTGGTATTTTAACTCTCCCCCCCCCCCTTGCTCTATAAGTGAGTGCTCTGGCTATCTCTCGGCCTCTCTGGCTCTTACACTATCTACAGGTTCTCTGACAGGGCGGCATCACCTGAGGAGCATTCCTCTCACCTCCCCTATTTCATGACCCCCTGGCTGTGACGATTGTTCCACCTTGGCCCTCTTCCCCACAGACAGCTCTTGTGTTTTCTCTCTCTCCCTCCTTGCTCATGCCCTTCTAAAGCTCAAATATTTCTGTGGGTGGAAAGCACAAGAAGAAAAGGGAAGTTTTTAACGTTGCTTCAGACGTCTTCACAGTTGAATCCAACTCAGAGAAACAAAGTTAGTGTCACACTAACAATATCTGTGCCTGAAAGATGGAAACACATTATCCTGATGCTCCATTGAGGTATCACCAACCTAGTGATCAAAAATGATCTTTATTCGATGTGACCTCTAGGGATCTAAGGGTGCTATCCCAACTGTGCTCACCAAACAAGCCTGTTTCTGGCTTCTTGTCTTAGCTGCCCATGGCCTATGTGAAGCGAGGCTCACCCCCCCCACCCCCCCACCCTCCCCACCCTCCCCACCCTCCCCCACCCCCCCACCCCCCACCCCCCACCCCCACCCCCCACCCCCCACCCCCGTTCCTACTGGTGATAGTCCCTGATGTCACTATTCAGGCCTTGTAAGTATACCACTCCTCCCATAGCTGTTTGTTTTGAAGTACAAAATATGGACTCCTCAATTTTCCAAACTGACTCCGAAGCCGCCGTGCTGCAGTATTTAACAGGTGCTCAAGTGCTAGGAATTCAGGGCACTTGTTGCCTCTTGTACGGAGCGCCGATTGTTTTGAATATATGTTAAATCTGCACAACAACTTTTTAGTTTTTTGTTTTTCTTCAATCTCTTATTTTCAGATAAACAAATCAAAGGTCACTGCCGGGATTCCAATTTAGGCCTGTTTGGCTGCAACAGCATTTTTTTTGTTTTGTTTTTTCTGTCTGACTATGCTGCACAAATAAAAGCTCAAATATCAACATAATCTTTAAATCGAATGTGTGCTGCTGGGGAAATGGCCCCGTAGACAATGTGCTTGTGTGCAAGCATGAGGGCCAGAGTTCAGATTCTCAGCGCCCATGTAGAAACCAGGCAAGAGTAATTAATCCCAGTTCTTAGAAGGTGGAGTTGGAGGACTCCTGCCTGGGGCAAACTAGCTAGCTGGACCAACTGGATCGGTGAACTCTGGGTTCTGCAAGAGAGCCTGCCTCAGCAAATGAAATGGAGAGTGACACCCGAAAAAGATGGCTGATGTCACACACACACACACACACACACACACACACACACACACACTTTATCTCATCACATTTCTTATTTTACTTGTAATTTGAGTACATTTTGGAAAGTATATGCCCTATAGTTCATATTTTTCACATATAAAACAAATCCACCTATTTTAAGTTGTATGTGTTTTAATTAATTATTGCTAACTCCACTAAGCTCAAGTACATCAATGTTTTATTTTATTTCTACAGAAGTCATTGTTGCTATTTTGGCTTCGGTTAGTGTATGCCATCTACTAAGTCCTTATTACCTCTGATTTCTCAGCTAGAAATATGAAACCACGGACCTCCTTTTGATACTTAAGGGAAAGGCTGTTTCTTATATATATATATATATATATATATATATATATATATATATATATATATATATATAACCTTTTATATCTTTTTTTTTTTCTGTCGAGACAGGGTTTCTCTGTGTTGCCCTGGCTGTCTTGGAACTCACTCTGTAGACCAGGCTGGCCTCGAACTCAGAAATCCGCCTGCCTCTGCCTCCCAAGTGCTGGGATTAAAGGCGTGAGCCACCACCACCCGGCAACAATTTTCTATAAAAGCAGCATTGTGGCAGGGGACTATGTATCATGTATTATGTAGGTCACCGTCTTAGTCTTTCAGTTGCCCTAGCATAATATCTGAGACTTGGCGACTGGGTGTTTTAGTTTTATTTCCTCTTTCTGTGATAACATACACTCATAAAAGCAACGTAAAGAAGATAGTTGTATTTGGCTCACAATTCCCGGTTGTAGTTTATTTCTGTGGGAAAGTCGAGGTGGCAGGGACTTGAAGCAGCTGGTCATGTCCACAGTTAAGACTGGGATAGGATAAATGCAGTCATGCTTACACTCAGTTACTTTCTCTACTCTAACATAGGTCAGGAGCCCTTCCTAGGGAATGGTACTACCCATGGTTGGCATGTCTTACCACCTCGATTAGCTTAATCAAGACAACCTCCTTAGACTGGTGCAATGGTGTGACCCTCTGTAATCCCAGGCCCTGGAAAGCAGAGACAGGAGGATGACCGACATAGAGAATTCCAGGTCAGCCAAGGTAACATAGTCAGACTGTGTCTAAAAAGAAAGAAGAGGACAGGAAAAGGAGGAGGAGGGAGAGAAGGAGCAAGAAGAAGGAAGAAGGAGGAGGAGAAGA
Organism: Apodemus sylvaticus; assembly: GCF_947179515.1. Taxonomy (NCBI): domain Eukaryota; kingdom Metazoa; phylum Chordata; class Mammalia; order Rodentia; family Muridae; genus Apodemus; species Apodemus sylvaticus. The sequence goes on from NC_067487.1 coordinate 40,760,275, forward strand.
GGAGGAGGAAAAGGAGGAGGGGGAGGAGGAGGAGGAGGAGGAGGAAGGAGGAGGAGGAAAAGAAAGAAGGAGGAGGAGGAGGAAGAGGAAGAGGAAGAAGAAGAAGAAGAAGAAGAAGAAGAAGAAGAAGAAGAAGAAGAAGAAGAAGAAGAAGAAGAAGAAGAAGAAGAAGAAGAAGAAGTTCAACGTACAAACCATACACGCCCACAGGGCATCCTTCATTGAATCTTTTCCCAAGTGGTTTTATACTGAGGCAAAGTTGCACAGTGGGATGGCTCTGTCAGTGGAGGTGCTTACAGGTAAGTTTAGCATTCTGAGGTCACCAGAGTGCACAGAGTGACAGGAGAGAACTGGCTCTTCAAAGTTGACCTCTGACTGCCACATGCTAAGGCCCCAGCAAAAAGCAAGCCTGCATGCACACACATGCATGAATGCACACACACCTGTGCACACATACACAAGTACAATTTGAAATTAGACTGTGTCAATTATCAAAACTAACCATTACCGGGTAACTTATGAAGGATGCTTTATTTCTTACTCTTATTGAGGCTTAAAAGTTCAAAAAATAACGTGTTGGCATCTGGTCAAGAGTATTCTTGCCTTGGAATGTGGCAGAGGGTATCACAGAGCAAAGGAAGTGCATGTGAGACAGAGAAACCAGGTCAGACTCACTGTTACTAGGAGACTACTCTTATGATAACTGACTACCTCTCTAATAGCTGTAATCTAGTCACTTTTTATTATTTTATACATATGGTTATTTTACCTGCAAGTATGTCTATGCTCCATGTGTGGTTGGTGGCCGCACAGGTGTCAGCTCCCCTGAATCTGAATTTACCGATGGCTGTGAGCTGCCATGTTGCTACTGGGAGTTGAATCTGCGTTCTTGGAAGAGCAGCCAGTGCTCTTGACTCCTGAGCCATCTCTGCAGTCTCACGGATCTAGTCTTGTCTTAAAGGTCCTGCTTTTTGATGCTGTAACCACCCTGGCAGCAATGAGGTAGTTTCTCAAGTCTTGAACCAGAATGACTAAACCTGCTAGAAACCACTTGACAGTCTAAGTGATATACAGAGAAATGGGTCAGGGTTTGGCCCTGACAAAATCTGTGGCTGGGTCCCATGTTCTCCCACGGAACAGGTTTGCCTCTGCGTGAATTGTTTAATTTCTTTGTTCCTTGGCTTTTCCCTTTCATAATATCTAGGGGAAGATGGCTTTGGGGTTATCCTAAGGACAAGTATAACATTTCTAGTTTGTTCGATGGTATTCAAAACAAAAGGGTAATTACTGCCATTTGAAGGGAGTTAATTTTGTTTCATAATATTTTTAAAACAACTGTTCTGCGTCTAAATATACATTTCCTGATACCCATTTGCTCATCCAGCAATGACAGGGCAGCAGCTACAAGCTGGGATGTGTATTGTCCGAATCTCAGAAGTGGAATGGTGCAGTTCGTTACTAGCCAGTGGTATTTTTAGGGGTAATGCCGGGTTCAGCCACCTGATTGGGAACCTGGAAGTTAAATTCCTCCCCAGTCCTCAGTTCCCTCCTCCTCCCCGTGATGGGCTCAGTTGTGCCTCTGTACCCAACCACGTTCTCACAGTGAAATCCTAATTCCCAGTTCCTCAAGGTGAGACTTTATTTGGAAATGGGCTCATTGCAAAATGAAATCATTGGGGTGGATCTTAATCTGGAATGGCTGGTGGCCACTGTCTCTAGAGAAGAGGGGACATTTGGTCACAAAAGTTGGCGCATAGAAAGAGCAGATAACATCCGGATATGCTGGGCTGGCTGTACACGTCCTTGTGGTGATAATGACTTGGATGCACAGTGGTGAGTGAACTGTGAGTTCTCTGAGCCACAGCCCTCCAGGGCTTGGAAGGTCAAACGCTGTACCACAGCCTAGACTATGGTGAAGCACTTCCTGGGCCAGCCTGCGCTCTGACCTTCCCACGAGCCGAGTTCCTCTGCTTTTTGGCAGCAGTATCCAAAATTGCTGTAACAATGCTGTAACAAGCATGTCTTGACTGAAGAGATGACTCCTGACCAGTAGCTTCCATGTAGGAGACTTGTAGCCAAGGCCAGCAGTATGCCCCACCGGGTAGATTGGCTCTCACTGCTCACTCATTGTACACCGCAGAGGACATTTAGAACCAGACTGTAGCCATCTTTATCTGGAACACCCGCCATGCCTGGCTGATGGTAAAGAAAGTGTAAATTTACTGTGCGAACTCTGACAAAGAGCCAGACATAAACCCTCTGGGAATTCTGGGTCACCAAAGCTGTCTAGGAATTTGGTCTTACCCAGTTCAAAAGCAATATGATGAACACAGGAGCATTGAATACCTTCTGCTTTGAATCTCTCTGTTTTCCCTCTCTGACTAAGACCTATAAAGGTATCCAATGATTTAGTCATTCCTGCCTAGATAATTTGTATCTTAAGGTCACTGATCTGTGGCCTTAGTTATTGATGCAAAAAGCCTTCATTACAGAACCTGGGGTATGCTGGATGTGCTAGATAGGCTGGTATGTGTCTACCAGAGTAAGACATTTTAGGGCCATCTTACACATTCTTCAGTTAAACTGGCTTTCTAAGTTAAAATCCACTTCAGATTTAAGGCTAGTAGTTTATAATTGAAGAAAGGATAATCTTGCTTCATCTGCCCGAGATGTCTGGTAGCGTCCAGAGACATTTAGTGCTACTTAGTATGTAGGGGCAGAGGTGCTGCCTGAATGGAAGGACACAACCTTCCTACAGTGGATATGGACTCAGGTCTCCACACTTTTGGAACGGTGAGCATCTTCCCATGTACACACGGAGAATTCTCTGCAGTCTTTTGAGTAGTCCTGAGACCTCAAGCAGGTGAGTCATCAGAACAAGAATAGAAGAGGTCTGTAGGGGAACTCCCCCGAACACACAATGATCCAGCCAAGTTGTCAGAACCGTCAGGGCTGGGACACCCTTTTGAGGAGACAGCATGGAGACAATTCTTAGTATACTATGAATTTATAGTATCCAATCACAGGCATATAAATAAGTGCGCAAGTAGAGCTGGAAAAAGAGTAGGAAAAGAAAAGGTGGGGTCAGGGCACTAAGAAGTGGGAGCAAGCTGTTACAGACCAGGCTTACAAATAACAGAATAAAATGCTTAAACCAGGAAGGGGAGGGAGAAGGGGGATGATAGAAAGCAATAGATAGTGGCTAAAATGCACAATCAAATGACACTTTAAGTTCTCACTTGAAATATGGTACTAATCCCCTAAAAGAACTAAAACTTTTTAAAAAGCATTAACAAGGAATTAAGTCTCAGAATAGGCAGAGTGTGCAGGAACTTGAGCTCCTTTGTTTTTAAAAATGCAACAATGATTGGTCTACAGAGTGAGTTCCAGGACAGCCAGGACTATACAGAGAAACCCTGTCTCGGAAAAACAAAAACAAAAACAAAAACAAAAATCCCCAAAAAACAAAACAAAAAAAAACACAAAAAAATCAACAATGAAAACAATTTAAAATAATTGTATAGTTTTTAATAAGAAATACAAATACATTTTTTTTTAAAAGGCTTACAGATTAATCTGGGTGACTTAGTACTTTAAGTAACTTGTGGTATAGTAACAGTACTTACAACACAACATTGTACATGGTATAATAAAACTGATCTTTTACTAAGCACACATGATAGTCTCTAAGAGCTTTTTTATTTTAATAATCTCATTAGCTATTTACATTACAGTAAAACCTTTGCCTTCACCCTCTGTTTCTGTAACAAGTACTTGAGACAAATCAACTTAAAAAGCAGAAAGGTTTATTTTGGCTCTTGGTTTTAGACGTTTCAGTCTGTGATCCATTACCACTGGGCCTGTGGCAGACAGAATAGTTTGTGGCGGACATACGAGACAAGGAAGCTGCTTGCTTCTTGGTGGTGTGAAACAAAGACAAGACACACCCCAGAGACTGAAGCTCATTCCACTAGACTCCACATTCCAAATTCTCCCCTGCTTCCCAGGAGCACCACAGGACGAAAAAGCAAGCCTTCAGTACACAGGCCTTCGAGAACACTTACCCAAACCATAGCAACCGATTTTTAAAATATAGTATACAAAATAGTGTCATTTATATCAACTCCAAATTGTATCAGATTATTGATGATGTGAGTTACAAGCAGAAATAAAACATATGGCCGGGCGGTGGTGGCGCATGCCTTTAATCCCAGCACTTGGGAAGCAGAGGCAGGCAGATTTCTGAGTTTGAGGCCATCCTGATCTACAAAGTGAGTTCCAGGACAGCCAGGGCTACACAGAGAAACCCTGTCCCAGAAAAAACAAACAAACCCCCCCCCAAAAAAAAAGAAAGAAGGAAAGAAAACATATGACTCAGATAATCAGTTGAAATGCTCAAGTATCAATGTTTTGGCTTTAACGTTTCAGCATGGCCATCAGGACTAACAACATTTGTGACTTGCTTTGATTTTATAGTATTGTATTTTACTACAATTTTAAATTCAGTGTTGCTTTCTTCGGCATTTAGGCCTGCACTTTGATGGTGCTGGGTAGCACAAGAATTGCCTTTCAAAGGCATGCCAGAACTGAACAGAGGAATGCAGTACTTCTGGACAAAATCTGATGATAGCTTCTAAGACTGACCTGATGAAAAAGATTTCACAAACCCAAGACAAAGCATCTCACAGTTTCCTCCACTCTGAGGGTATGGTAAAGAGCACAGGTGGATCAGGTTGAGGCCCATTTTGGTCTATGAATGTGGCTTTCGCCAATAGTCATCACCCACAGTGCTGGTGGCAGATGTTTTTATGCTATAAACCAGCATGTGTCCCCTCACACTTTGGGAATACCAGGGACAGAGTTCCCTTCCTACCATCATGGCCACCTGACTCAGCCCACTGTTGGGGCGAACATGTAAGAGTCCAGGAATGGGACACTTCTTTGTGTCCCATTTGTACCTCCAAGTAATCTTGTAATACTACTGCCAGGGACTGCCCAGGGCCGGAAGGTCACCTGACACCCTGAAAAACGGCCCTTGCTCTAATGGTTGTCACGGTGAATGAGCTTTTACCACGTATCTAAACTTCTCCTCCAAAGTGAATCAACTCAGAAAACATGGAGATGGATTAGGAGTTTTAAAAAATTGGCATCTAGAGTCAAGTGTGGTGGTGCATGCCTTTGATCCTAGCATTCAGGAAGCAGAGACAGGTGGATCTCTGTGAGTTCGAGACCAACCTGGTCTGGTTAGCTGGTTCTGGGCCAGAAAAGCTCTACATGAGCTTTTCTCAACACACACTGCCACCCACACACAGACTGCCACCCTCCCACACATACACACACACACCACATACAGAGATGAAGGGGAGAGAGAGAGGGGGGGGGGAAAGGAGAGAGGAGAGAGAGAGAGATTCTTAAGAACAATACAAAATTTCCCACCAATCCAGGACTCGTCCCTGTATTTGTAATACAGCCATTGCTCTGAGAACCACAACAGGAGAGAAGTTTCTCAGTGAGGCTGAGTTTCTCAGCGTTAGAGTTTACAACAAGATCATAGCTACACAAACCTCTTAAGTGCAACTTGGCTTAAACTCTCCTGCTTAGAAAATGATGTTGCAGAACCTCAAAAGAAACAAGTGTACAGATCTTCCAAGGAAGCTTGAAATGGCAAAGTGTGATCACGAGGACCAGTCAGAAAGACCTGGGATGCAGAGCGAGCTCTAACCTTTATTCTTTCTAATAGTCTGTGCTATGGAATGATGGAAGGAGGAGAGGAAAGAGAAAGCCTGAGATACTATTTTATGTTGAAAATACTAAAGTGCCAGGCAGTGGTGGTGCATACCTTTAATCCCAGCACTTGGGAGGCAGAGGCAGGTGGATTTCTGAGTTTGAGAATAGCCTGGTCTACAGAGTGAGTTCCAGGACAGCCAGGGCTACACAGAGAAACCCTGTCTCGAAAAACCAAACATACAAAACAAATCCTAAAGCAACATAAAGGGCAATATGTGAGCTAGACTGAAAATTATATAAAGTGATCTGGAAATAAATTTGAATATAGGCAATATGAAATTGCTTGCTTTCCAGGTATGTAACTGCTAGTGTAGTTATTTAGGAGAATGTGATAATGCTAGAAATTAGGACTGAAGTGTTGCTCTGGTTTGAATGTGTTCTCCAGATGTTTATGTATCCTTAAATCTGTATGTTGGCATCTGGAGGTGGGGCCTTATAGTTAGGGGGTACACAAGGCTACATGGGTGTAGTCTCCTTGAAGCTGGCTTTATTGGAAAAGGAAGAGGATCCTTGTCACATTAAGGCCCTCACCAGATGCCAACCAGATGTTAGTGCCAAGGTCTTGGGCTTTCTCACCTTGGAACCTGAGTAAATAAACTCGCATTGTTTAGGGGTTACCTGATCAGAAGTGCTCTTTTAGTAACATGAAATGGATTAAGACATAGGTCATGATGTTTGCAACTTTTCAAATGGTTTAGTGAAAAAGTTCTTATATGTAGAGAGAGAGAGATAGAGAGACAGAGAGACAGAGAGGCAGAGGCAGAGAGAGAGATTAACAGTGACCAATGTAGGTGGCAGGCATGGGTACAACCCTTGTTCCATTCTTTCAACTCCTCTGTAGAACTGGAGAACTTGAATAAAAAAAGCTGGAGGAATTCTACATACTTAAGACGTGTATATATAAAGATGGATATCACATAGTTTTAAAGTTAGCTATACTGGTCACGTGTGCACAGTTTTGTTTGTCCTGCTCTTGGTGCTGGGCTTGAGCCTACACCGTGCACCGTTAGGTGTCAATGAGGAAGATTCAGCTGAGAAACTCATAACCAACCATGGGCCAGTTCACTCGAGCGGTTCACCGTAGGTTCACGCATCTGTTCTAACGAGGGGCCTCGTGGCCTCGCGTTCCGTTCCGGGTGTCCCATGCTTTCTCGGGGTGTGCCCTTTTCTGTCCACCCTACTGGGTTGTTTCTTTCTGGGGCAGAGGTTTTCTTTGCCATTCTTCTTCACCTCTGGGGCTCTCATCCACTGCTTCAAAGTACGATTGTGCGGGCTGACGCAGATTCTTCTACGTTTAACATGAAGGCTGCCAAGAAAACGGAAAAAAAATGAATCTTCACAGAATTTACAAATATAAGCCAGGTGTGGTGACACACATATTTAATCCCAGCACTGGGGAGACAGAGGCAGGGGGACTCTCTAAATCCAGGCCACACTGCTCTACAGTGACTTCCAGGACAGCCTGGGCTACAGAGAGAAGTCCTGCCTGAAACAAGAAAAACAAAAGAATTACAAACACACAAAAGAACTAGTGACTTGTGGGTATCCCCCACTTTTTTTGTTTTGTTTTGTTTTTCAAGACAGGATTTCTCTGTATAGCCCTGGCTGTCCTGGAACTCACTCTGTAGACCAGGCTGGCCTCAAACTCAGAAATCTGCCTGCCTCTGCCTCCCAAGTGCTAGGATTAAAGGTGTGCACTGCCACTGCCCGGAGGTAGCCCCCACTTGTTGGACATTGCATTTGTAGTGACTTCAAAGTGAACACCAAGAAGATAAATCCTTATTTTCACCCTTGTTCTCTGTTGTCTTTAGATGTCTGCAGAAAGTATTAAACTGAGGATGAGGGAGGGGGAAACGATGAAGAGAAAGGGAAAGAGAAGGGGGGAGAGAAAAAGAGGGAGAAAAGAAAGCCAATAATACCAGACCCAGGTAAAATAACTCGCTTTCATGTTTAAACTTCATCCAATAAAAACCAACTATCCTCACTGCGCATCCTGGACCTCTTCGTCCGGACCGCTCAGCTGCAGACCCTCCTGCTTCCCTGTGAGTCTGCATTGAGGTTATGCCTCTGCTGGTCCTTAATTTCAGTTTTGTTCTAGTAATTGATTTTTTTTTCTAGTAATTGGTTTTATTTCTCCCACTGAAGTGACATTACATCTTGATGGAGCAATAACCTAGATACAATTTTTTTTTTACAAAATATTTTTTTACTTATATGGGGGCACTGTAGCTGTGGCTACACACCAGAAGAGGGCATCATCAGATCCCATTACAGATGGTTGTGAGTCACCATGTGGTTGCTGGGATTTGAATTCAGGACCTCTGGAAGAGCAGTCAGTACTCATAACTGCTGAGCCATCTCTCCAGCTCCAAATCTAGATATAATTTTGAAAAACCCTTATGTATAGTAGGAACTCACTAACTCATTACAGATATGAAGTCAAATCTGGCCAATAAAAAAATCTACAAAAATATTTTGGTGTCTAATAAAACTTAATATAATGTAGTTCTAAATTACAATTCATAATTTGTTCCAAATTTTCTATGTGGTAGTACACACAATTTGGCATAACTAGAAGACTCTGTTATAAAAAAAATTAGTCGCCAGGCAGTGATGGTGCATGCCTTTAATTCCAGCACTTGGGAGGCAGAGGCAGGCAGATTTCTGAGTTTGAGGCCAGCCTGGTCTACAGAGTGAGTTCCAGGACAGCCAGGGCTATACAGAGAAACCCTGTATTGGAAAAAAAAATTAAAAAATAAAATAATCAGGTGACTTTTTAACTCTCCACTAGGTGCCAGGTAGATACGAAATGTGGCAAATCTTGCTGTATCTGTGTGTATAATGTAGCTGTGTCCTGATAAATTGAAACCCTCAAGCTTGATATTCACAAGGAGATGAAGAGTCAGGGAATAGGCTACCATTTCTCCTAAGAGGAATTGTTATAAGATAATGTGTGGAATCACCAGGGGAGGAGAATGTGGAAGGGTGTGGGCTTTAGCATCCAGTCTGTAGAGGAAAATCAATTCGAAAGGAATGGACAACCTAATAGAAGACAGCATATTCTCTATGCGTACATGGAAACGGCTTCGGAACCAGTGCTGATTCTTAGAAGCCAGTTGCTTTGTTCTTGTGGGAGAAAACCTGGCTATAGCAGTGCTGAGCTGGGGACAAAAATGCAGCTCCGCCCAACATGCCCAAAGGAGAGAAACACACACTTGCAAAGAAGCTAAAGGACCAGGCAGCCATGTGGAAGCCTGTCTTATGGCCAGCTTGGTAAGGCCACAACTTTGGTTGCAACTCTATGATAGTGCTTAGAATCCTCAGGTGTAGAACGGGTTGAACCTCAGCTGTGTCCTGTTGCTCTTCCATTTGTGACTAAAAGAGGAGGCAGCACTGAGAAAGGAGGTGGCTTCCCCCACACTCCCTCAGACACCCGAAGTTTCATAATCCCTAACAGGCACCAGCATACCTCACTGAATTTCTAGATCAGAAACCAGGGAGACCTCCTGATTCCTACCCAGGGAGGGTACTTAAATAGTCCCATGGGCAGGGCACAGTGGCACATGCCTTTAATCCCAGAATTCAGGTGGCAGGATCTCTGAGTTCAAGGCCAGTGTGGTCCAGGACAGCCAGGGCTATGTAAAGACCCTGACCCTGCTCTCCTGCTCTGAAGACTAGACCTAGGTTCATTCTCTAACGTTTCTTTTCCCTCCTGTTCCTCAGAGCGCTGTTTCAAATTTATTTCTGAGACGATCTAACCTTCTGAATGACATCATTGAGGAAAACAACAACCAGATTTTTCTACCCAAGAGAGAATCTCTGTGTAGTGCAGGAGATCGCAGCCCCTGCCAGGAATAACAGCTTCCTATTGTCTTTCTGGAAGCTTCTTAATGAAGTCACTGTAGAGGGGTGCAAACAAGCAAACTGCTGTCTCAGAGATCAAAAAGGACAAGGATTATTCATAGGGCCAGAAACAAAGGATTTATTTCCGGGCTGAAAATGGAAGGGAAGAGTCTAGTAAGGTCATGGATGTTTAATTTCTATTGATTAATATTAATTGTAGCTTATATAATGCTTGTGAGTTACATTTGTAATGCAAACGATGTTTTCTGTATCTTAAACACTGGTCTCAAATCGTAGAGTCTTTATATAACCGTCATGGTAAAATACAACAGTTGGGGGTGCAGAAATGCTCTGTAGTGAAATGATCTGAAAATAATACTACTTATATTGAGTATTAGAAAACATAGCAGACAAGGTCTGTAATTTATCACTAAAAGATACAAAACCTAATTTTGAAACCAAATCACAGCTGCCCCGTATTTTTCAACTTCTCAGCACAGAGTTCAATTTACAGATTTATACTTTAATAAATTAAATATGTTTAAAAATAGTGATTGACTCCATAATTTCTCTTTAAATAGAAGCTGGTCCTTTTAAACACTAAGAGACTAATCCTTTGATCCTATTTCCTTATCAAGGTGAGGATGTTATGTTTTGAATCCGAAATGTTCCTCCTGGGCTAATGTTTTAAATGTCTGCACCCTGGCTGTGTTCCTATTGGGATGCTGAGGGACATTTGGGAGCCGGGACCTCGCTGGCTTAAGTGTTCCCCTTCCAGACTTGGATCTGGCTGCACTCTCTGCTTCCTGGTCCACCATGGTGTAAGCAGCCTCTGCCACATGCAGCCTCACACCATGAACTCCACCCTGTCTTGACTACCACCATGGACTGGGACACTCAGAAAGCACCAGCGGAATAAACCTTTCCTCCATCACGCTGTTTCTGTTAAGTGATTCGGTCAGAGAAATACAAAATTAACACAAGAGCTTACACCATTTTTGTTCTATGCCTTTGAGATCTCTGACATCCATTAACCACTCCCCTCCCCGAAACTGAAATCCTATTATCTATGGTTTTCTCTGGTAATCTTTTTCTATTTTTCTAATTCTACCTGACACTTCCTGGTCAATGTTCTTAGGCCCCAGTCAGGTTGCAATGACAGATATGCATGTCACTGATGTGGAAAGGCTTGAGGTGAGCAGTGGGAAGGTTAGAGTTTCTCAGAGCAGCCAGAACAGGCGTGGTCAATTTGGTTCAGTAGTACAGATGTAATGCAAACATCCAGATGATTAAGCTGCTATCAACGGCCTATGGATTTTTGATTTGCCAACTATTATCAATGATGTTTATTAAGATTAAGAAAAATACTGGCAGAATTTCCATCAGGTATACTATATTAGTCTTAGAGTACTATTTAAAAGAGAGATTTAGGGGAGGATCATGGTCTCAGAGGGTTCAGTCCATGATTGATTGATTGGCTCTGAGCATCTGGTGACATCACCACAGTGGGATTATGTGGTGGAAGGGGTTCTTCACTTTGTGATGGGCAGGAAGCAGGACCTCTTGACACACTTCCTCCCACTATCTCCTGTGGGCCCTACCTTCTAGAGTTTATCAAACCTCCCAGAATAGTGGCACTAGCTGTAGATCAGTCATTCTGTAATAAGCCTGTAAACCTATTGTATTCAAACTATGGTACAGAGATTGTCCAAATGTTAGGAAATTGAAGTACCCCTTAGAAGAAGCTACCTTACAGTATGTTCCCTGGACTTCTAGACATAGATTATGCTGGTTCCCAATGACTAAACCATCCACATTGATGCATTTAGAGTAGTATGTAAACTGAGGAGATATTGAGAGAGTTCTCCACCTCTCCACCCTCTGTGTTCCAGTACAGACACTCAGATTATTTAATCTTGGACAAATAATCATTTGTTGTTCAGCATTAGATTCCAAGTGTAGTTTTAAAACTTAATATAGGCCTCTGACTCCTTTAGGCATCTTATAAAACCCATGGAGCAGACCTTCTCCCAGGGAACATGTTTATATAACATAAAAATGTCAAGGAATTGATGCCCCTCTCATGAAGGTTGTCTGTCAATGAATAGCTTATACACTGTTGCTCTGTCATTTTAAGAATCCTTTGTCTTAGATAAGGGTTTCTCATCTATACTCAGTGGGTATTTCTAAAAAGATACAGAAAAATCCTCAATTCATTACCTTCATTTTAATAGTAAAATAGCAGTAACCAGGCATGTGGCACACTCTAAGCTCTATATTTCCCCTTTCTCTTGAAAACACGTGTGTGTGTGTGTGTGTGTGTGCACTCTCGAATGTAACTGTAGACTTAAACTGCCAGATTATAGAATTTTATTCTGTGGGCCAAGAGAATGCAACAAGATAAAATCTCTTAGAGACTGCAGAAGACCAGAGACCATTGAGTCTCCGCTGTAGCCTCAGTTCATGGTTTCTTGTCAAATGTCTTACTAGAACAAAGGTTCCAGGGTGTCTCAAGAGCTCTGGCATAAGCAGCGGTGTGTTTTATATTTTAATATTTTATATTCCAAGGAAAGCATGTCAAACGGCTCACCAGCATCACTCAGATGCATCAGCAGTGTTAAACTCTGCATGCCAGTGAGAAAGCCACACCTCGTATAACAGAGCGTAAGATGCTAAGACTTGTCTTTGTTGAGATAAACTATCCCAGTGTGACCCAGGCTGACCTTGAATGGTGCTCCATCTGCCTTACCCTCGCCGTATACCTGACCTTGGAAAGACGGAGTTATGGTGAGCTTCGCTCTTTCTTTCCAGTGACTGTGGAAGATGTACAGTGCTCTTAAACAAGAGAGCTGCATGGAATCCTTCCTGCCATTTGCAAGCAATACCATAGCATAGCAAATAATCTCTTTTGTTTGTGGTTTGTTTTTTTGAGACAGGGTTTCTGTTTGTCTCTGACTGTCCTGGAACTAACTCTGTAGACCAGGCTGGCCTTGAACTCACAGAGATCCTCCTGCCTCTGCCCCCCCATTGGGATTAAAAGTGTGGGCCACCACTGCCCTGCTGAGCTATGTCATCTTACCCACTGGTTTTTCTGCATGACAGGAAAACAAATTCTGCTTTCCTCTCATGTTGTTGTTGTTGAAAGCACATGTTCCACCTCCAGTTCTGGGGGGTGGGGTGGGGGGTAAGGTTGGTGTTAAAGGGCTAGGAGGACCTGGAGGTTCACCATGAATTAATATTCTAAAATCTCAAGCAGATGAGAGCATTTGCAGGTAAATTGCATGCGGTCCTGTGACTATTACATTTCAAATCTTAGAAATTCCTGTGTCTCCTGCCCGAGGGAAGTTACAGTTTTAACGCTGGGACAGACATTGTCATTTCTGATTGCTCTGTTTTTAGTAAAGTTACCAATGATTTCTGGTGACTGAGGACATGTCACCCCAAAACAGCATTGTTGGGTGGCTGAGGGTGAGTGTAGGACTCCCGGCATTCCTGCACAGAGAGACTGTGTGTTTACTCCAGGTAGCCTGATGCTCAAAGGACAGAAGAGTTGCTCTCCCTGTACTTGTTTGAATGGTGGGTAGGTTGTGTGTCAGATACAGCATTTCAAGCCATTGCTTGTCAGACAAGGAGATAATGAGCATCCGGTTTCCCATGTCCTTGCTGAGGGACACTCACATGACAGCAGCCAGGTCACAGTCCCCGTCTGCTCTCTGGATGCTGCACGAACTCACTCTTTCCAGAAGTCTTCTGGAAACATGATGAGACACTTCAGTACAACAGCTGGAGGCTATGGGAAGTATGGCTACAAGAAAGGGGAGAGCTTGCATTACTGTGCGCAGAACATTACTGTCCGGAGAATACCAGCCTGCCCTCTTCTTCAAGGTTCCGGGGAAACAGATGGTAAATCTACTCAAGCAATATTTCTCAGGCTTTCGTGGGAGTAGACAAGGGCAGGACGTGTCTCCACCTTCTATAATTTAAGCTGCATTATGAGAGAGAAAATGAGAATCTGGGCAAAATGACAAAAGAGGTGAGAGACAGAAAAAGCTACAGCCAGTGATACTGACAGGACCGTACATGGAGGATGGAATGGGCGGGGCCAGTGATGCTGACTGACAGGGCCGCAGGTGGAGGATGGAAAGGCTGAGGTCAGTGGTGTCCAGTGCAGTTTATTTTGAAAAAGAGAGGCCTCAAGAACCTCGGGTGAAGGCTTGATGTTATATGTTAGAAGGAGTTGGCTTACCCGGCATACATGAGCTTACTGATTTGGTCTCCAGCACCATTAAAATAAGTCTCCAGCACCATTAAAATAAGAATCATAGTGGCACACACCTGTAATCCCAGCATTTGGAAACCAGATCAGCCTGGGCTACACAGTGAGATTCTATCTAAAAAAACAAAAACAAAAACAAAACAAATTTTTAAAAAATTCTGAGACCAAAGCACATGACCCAGTTTGGGGTGCCTTTTCTGAACCAAGTAGGCAGGCAAGGTCAGTGTTGGCAAAATCGATTCAGGAAATGCTGAACCAGCATCACTAAATCCTCAAATGACCGTCTAAGGAGGCTTAGCTTCTGTGAAAAGGAGATCACTATTTGATAAAGATTGAGAAAATCCATCTTGTGGCAAAATGAAGACATATTAATTTGTGGGAGGTGACTTACGCTGTCAATATATGAGCTCAGACTGTCAAGATAGGAGGCATTTGACATGGCACAAATTTGAAAATGCATTCCTCATATTAAAATAGCTGCAAATTCTTACTTCACACACACACACACACACACACACAATCCAACTGGATATCTATAAAACAGTGTTGGAAATCACAATGAGCAGGAGCACAGGTGGCAGCCCCAAAACCAGACAGACGCGAGCTTCTGAATGAATCAACAGTTGTCGAGAACATGCAGACCTCTCCACGGTGTCTCTTGAAGCAGTAGAAGTAGCTGCCTTTGGGAGAAGGGAAGATCTGAGTGTCCATGTCTAACCCACGTGAAAGACCTAGGCCTACCTGAAGCTTTGGGGAGGGAAGCAACTTACTATAAAATTTAAAACATTGTATGACTGATTTCTAAGCATCAAAACTTTGTTGCCATTAATTTACTTGTTTAGTGATTGCTCGTTTGATCCTTAAGTGAAATACTTTTTTTTTTTTTTTTTTTTTTTTAGCGATTAGACCATTTCCAACATTATTTTCGTCAATGGGAGATGCAAAAAATAAGTGAAATTGTATATCCCTATACTCAAGGGTATATAGGAAAGCAATTTGGAACTTAATTCTTAGGATACAGTCCTGCTGGCCCAGGTAATTAAGCTTCTGGGAGATGGTTCTCTCCTTCCCCTATGATGGTTCTAGTATTAAACAAGAAAATGGATAAATACAAGGAGATTTAATAGCACACACTTGAACAGCTTTTGAGCTAAGAAAGAAATCATAATGGAACTAGAAAATATCTTGAGAGAAAGAAAACACTACAACAAACCCTAACTTGTAGAATATCACCAAACATCACAGCTTGTCTCAAGAAGCAGCTACAGTCAAAGAGAAAGACCTCAAAGAACTTACCCACAATGCCCACCAATAGCTCAATAAACAGGACCGCATCCGAGTGCAGTAACAGATGTGCTAGATATGGATACACTCACAAACACTAATGTCTGCAATGCAGAGAAAAGCACGAGGCCTTCGGGAAAGCCCATTTGCATCTTGGCATAAGAGTGGAGAGGCCCACAAGCCTCATCCCTCCCAGAGGACCCATAGTCAGTTAATGGTTGCCGGGGGAGGAAAGACACCTTTTTCAGCGGGGCAGCCACTAGTAAGGTGCTCATTGTTCTATATAAAGATCCCTAAGGAAACTCACCGAGTCATAACCAAGCACCACAGAAGGAAAGGGTGATGACAGGGAAGGGGCTTCTGACTTGGATGAGGCTGAAGAGCAGCAGAAGTGAAAGGTGGGGGGGAATGCATATAATCAAACATATGTGTCAGAATGAAATACGTTACAACATGTAATGAATACATGCAAAGAACCGGGGGAGTAAAAGTTTCAATTTAATGTATTTTTATATTCCCAGGAAAATAGGTTATACAAAGTATTCCCAAAGATCCTAATTATGTATCTATGTAAGTCTATTTACAAAAAGTCCTCAAAAATGTGTAAACTATGCATTCCAGTTAATAACTGTGTTCGAACTATAACTATACAAGTGATGCAAAGCATTTGTTCTGCTCAGTTCCACTTCTCAAGGGAGGAAGATGAGCGTTTCCCAGAGTAGACCATCATGCACCTGGATCTTCCTTTATTCTAGTCTTCTATGCCTAGTCAGAGGTTTTCATTTTGCTAGGCACATGGGTGTGCATAGAGTCAACCAAATGTTCTAGAAGTAGAAAAAAGTTTGTCCAGAAAATATTTTTCAGGTGGCCACCATGTGACAGACTTTCAATTTGAAATATCTGATCCTACGATGCCCAATTGTCCATCAGGAGACTGGTGAATGGTCAAATTACTATAACCTACTAAATGAGTATTGGGCAGGGGGCATAGCTCACTGGTAGAATGCTTGCCTACTATTAGAAAATGCTGGTTTCTATCCCTAGCAAAACAAAGTGCTCAGTGAGATATGTTCAAAATGCCGTTGAATCATAGCTGAAAGAAACAAAAGTGGAAACCATGCATACAATGCAGAACCCAGTTTATATCGGAATGCCCAGAGCAGGCAAAGCTATGAAAGGAAAAGTGGATTCGTGGTCGCTAGAGGCTGGGAGGAGGAAGTGGGAACGGTTGCTAACAGGAACAGGATATCCTTTCGTTATGATAAAACAAAATGCTATAATTAGGGCGATGAAGGACTCACAAATGTGATTATATCAAAAATCTCTGAGTCGCATTTTAAATTGATGAATGTTGGTATGTAGACATTAATTGTAGTTATGTTTATCAATACACTGATTTCCCAAAATCACTTCTTCTTCTAATTGCTTATTCTCCCAGTCAGACTCTTGCTATCCCAAATTACAATACTGAGTTTTCTTGCGTATCCATCCACATACTTATCTGTCTCACTATATGTGCTATGGTTCGACTAGAGTATCCCTCACACATTTATGTATTGAACGGTTGGTCCCCAGATGATGGCATTATTTTGGGAGGTGATGAAGATTTTAGGAGAGAGGACCTAGTGGGAGGAAGTGGGTTACTGAGGGCATCCTGTCTTCTCTGCTTTTAGTGGGCCACAAGATGAGTGGCCTGTGCCACATGGTTCCACTGTAGACATGTCTGTCACAGGTCCAGAATCAACAGAGCCAAGGACTACATACTGAAATCTCAGAAACCCTTAAACAGAATGACCATGTTTTCCTTTTAAGTTGTGTTTCTCAGGTGCTCATCACAGGAGCAGTAAAAACTGTCTGGTTATACAGCCATCCCAGGGTGTGCCATGCAGCCTGCTGGCTTCAGAACACTCTTATCCGTTCCAGGCAGCTTTCCATGGCGGGCTGTGCCCTGGAGAAGCATGGGGATGAGGAGTCACCGAAATCCTCTGAGCTAAGGAATATTAGTTACCCAAGATCTGGAGTCAACTCAAGAAACAATCTTAAATCAGAAAGGCCTCAGGGACCTATATGTGTTTCATAAAACCGAGATGCACTACTCATATAAAGATGTATGATTAGTTCATCTGGAGAAGACTTGATCGGTGAGACTACTTAGTTACAAAGCCATAAGCAGCTAAGCATTTGGTATATGTTGGCAGTTATGACCAGTGATGTTTTGATATGGTCCAAAATACAAAAGGCCAGAAAGAACTCTGAAGAGGTGCATTGGAACTTGGGTGGTGAAAAATGAACAGGATAGAGTGGATGATTCTGTTGGATGGCACTGCCCCCTAGAGGTTCTCTTATGCAAAGTCCTGCCAACATTTCCCGAAAAGGGGAGGGGGGGGGGGAAGACTCTCCACTCTAAGGCTTACTTTGATTTCAGTCACGACTCCAGATTTTTACGTAAGAGAGATTTAGAGGCATCAAGTAGGCTGAAGAAGAGAATTATGTTTGAAATTTCTAGTAGAAAACATAGAGGGAAAACATCAAGACACAGGAATAGGCAATGAGTTTCTCAATATTGCTCAAGGAATAATAGCAAGGATTAAGACATTGGATGGATTGCAGCAAATTCATAAGTTTCATGCCAAAGAAAAATAATGGAGAGACAGATCTCAGATTCAGAACAACTTTTTGCCAGAGATTCATAGAATATCCAGAATATATACAGAACTGAAAGAAACAAAACACTTCCAAAAAAATAAATAACCCCATTAACAAATGGGCAGATGGGAAAAACTAATTTATAAATAAATGGGAACAATTTTCAGCATCTTTAGCTACTGGGGAAATATAAATAAAGGGACAATGAGATTATGTCTTATGGCAGTCAGAGTGAGAATCATCAAAACAAAAAACATAACCAAATCAAAGCCAAAATAAATAAATAAATAAAGATACAAAGGAAAGCAGACTCCATACAGTGTTGTCAAGATTTCAAGTTAGTACAACCACTGTAAAAATAGGTATGCAGGTTTCTCAAAAGTAAAAAACAGAACCACTATATGATCCAGCTATACAATTCCTGGGTATATGCCCAAAGGAACTGAAGTCAGCACACCACAGAAATACTCCACATACCCATATTTGTTGTAGAACTATTTGCAACATTCAAGTTATGGGATCTGCCTACGTCCTATCTTGTTATGAATGGAAATGGATGGAAATGTCTCCTACAGTGGGTGGTGCTGTTTGCTGGAGGTTGTAGAACCTTTAGGAGGCAGAGCCTTGCTATGGAGGCAGTATCACTGAGGGAGGGCTTTGAGAGGATCTCTCTCTCTCTCTCTCTCTCTCTCTCTCTCTCTCTCTCTCTGTGTGTGTGTGTGTGTGTGTGTTTCCTGTATGTAGGTGAGGATATAATCTCTCTCCGCTTCCTGCTTTGCCTCCACGGTTTCCTTTCCAAACAGTCCCCTCTTTCTTCTATAAGTTGTTCTTGGTCTCAGTGTTTTATCACAGCAACCAAGGGTAACTAATGCAGGGCACATCAGCGGCTGAGTGGATTAGGAGGAAAGTGAACATGAAAGGGGCCTGCCAAGACTGCTCAGTGGTAAAGTGGCTGGCATCCTGACAACCTGAACCTGGGCTCTGGGAACCACATGGTGGCAGGAGAGAACCACCTCCTGAAAGTTGCTTCCCAACCTCCACATTCGTGTCTCGTGGCACGTGTGCACCCACCCATCCTCCCATACAAAGAGATAAATATGATAAGATTTAAAAAAGATGGTAAAGAGGACTACTAGGAACATGGCTGTGAGGCGAGGAGAAAGCAAAAAATGCTAATAGAGGGGTTGGATCAATGGAAGCACACTATATACATGTATGGAAATGTAATAAAATCCACAATGTGTACAATTAATCCATGCTAACAAAAGGTTGAATTACATGTCAATTATACTGCAGATGCATTGTTTTTATTTAGATGACACTGTTACTTACTTTATAGGGAGAGATGATGATAGATTGGGGACAGTATATCTTCCCCTAAAAACTATACTGATATCACCATTGTATGAGGCCAAATGTAATGGGTCAAACATTTCCAATCATAGGTTACACAGACACAGTTCTGTATTATGGAGTTAGGACTCATCTGAAGGGAAACAGATGAAAAATGTAAATGTGAGGGAAGTCTGGCAGAGTGGGCGTGTAAAGCAGTACATGTGTGTAGTCTAAAGCACACTAAAGTGTGAACCAGTTGAAGGCTGTGATCCACTGTCCTGCTCCAGCTGATCTGCTCCAGCTTTACCCACAACCGATCTTACCGGCCAATTTGCCTTGGGAAGGACATGGCATAACAGATTCAGGTCATAATGTTCTTCTAAAAGTGATTTGTGAGACCTTCCTGTTTCCTGCTGACATGAGAAGCAGACACTTAGGTCAGTCCTGGGAGAAGTTAACAAACAATGGACAGCCAGGCGGTGGTGGCGCAAGCCTTTAATCCTAGCGCCTGGAAGGCAGAGGCAGGTGGATTTCTGAGTTCGAGGCCAGCCTGGTCTACAAAGTGAGTTCCAGGACAGCCAGGGCTACACAGAGAAACCCTGTCTCGGAAAATAAAATAAAATAAAATAAAATAAAATAAAATAAAATAAAATAAATAAAGCAACCAATGGACAATAAGTGACTCATTTACTAGCCAAACAGAGTATCTTGTGTGGAACATAAATCAAATATATGGACTACTTCTAACCCAAAAGACACTCAAGGCTTATCACAGTGAGGAAGAACAGGCTACTCTGTGGATGGAGAAGTCTGGGGTAAGTGTTAGGAAAGAATAGCAGCAGGCTAGCCCAAATGCAGAGTACCTCATGAAGTGGATGGTTGAAGTTGTTAGACTTACCCTGCTTTGGTACCATTACATGTAAAGAAGTGGAGAGGGATAAACACAACACAACACACATTCATATAGCCACAAACAACTTGTATCAATTAAGTTCTAAGCATTCAGATTTGTCTTTTGAATTAACAAGTACTAATTTAACAAAATTTTAAATAAAAAGAAAACAATTTATTTATAGGAACTTGAATTATTTTGGATACTTGTAGGGTGGGTCTGATGCTAAGGTCCTATTTCTCAGTTGGTTCTTGATCCATCAATAAAGATGCTAGCAGCCAATGAGCTGGGTGGAATGGGTGGGATTTCCAGATCCTGCAGGCAAATTAGCAGACCCAGGAGATAGAGGCAAGGAGTTTTTACCATGCTTCAGAGGGAGAAAATCCAACCAGCCATATATGACTCTTAGGTGGAGCACCATAGGCCGCTTCTCCAGGCAGGAGGTTGGGATGTTGATTTGGGGCTGAGGCAGCTGAGCAACTGAAGCTGAGGGCAGATTTAGGGTGCTGAGCTGGGCGTACTGGGAAGGGCACGATGGCCACGGCAGGTTGGAGACGCCCAGCAGCTGAGACAAGATGGTAGGTTGAAATTGAGCAACGTGTGTAGGTCTGTGTTCTTCTCCCGTGCATCTAATACTCTTTGGGCAGAGGGGGCTAGTAGTGCTACCCATTCCCAGAGCTTAAAATAGGGTAGCAAAAGCTACACACTACAGATTCTGTCCTGGTTAGTTTTTATTGGCAACTTGAACTTCAACTGAAAAATGACCTCGATCAAATTGGCCTGTTGGCATGACTGTTAGACATTTTCTCGACTGCCAATTGATGTAGGAAGCCCCGGCCACTGTGGGCCGTGCAGTCCCTAGGCAGGCTGTTCTGGGAATATAAGAGCTAGCAGGGCAGGACTCAAAGAGTGAGCCAGTAAGCAGGGACCCTCTGGCTGCTTCCGCTCATCCTTGAGTTCCTGCTTTGATTTCCCTCAATGGTGACCTGAAACCTGGAACTGTAGGCCATGTAAACTCTTTCCTCTCCCGGCCTGCTTTTGGTCAGAGTGATCTATCAAATAATAGTAACAGAAAAAGCAGACTGCTGGGCGTCTCCAATCTGCCGTGGCCATCGTGCCCTTCCCAGTACGCCCAGCTCAGCACCCTAAATCTGCCCTCAGCTTCAGTTGCTCAGCCGCCTCAGCCCCAGCTCAACATCCCAATCCCCTGCCTGGAGAAGTGGCCTGTGGCCGTTCCACCCAAGACACCAGGACAGATACTGATCTTTTGTCAGTAATTAAAAATATTTTCCCCATGATAGCTTTCTAAGTTTTGTTTTGTTTTGTTTTTTGTTTTGTTTTGTTTTGAGACAAGGTTTCTCTGTGTAGCCCTGGCTGTCCTGGAACTCACTCTGTAGACCAGGCTGGCTTTGAACTCAGAAATCCACCTGCCTCTGCCTCCCAAGTGCTGGCATTAAAGGCATGCACCACCACCGCCTGGCTTTATGAGTTTTTCTTTATTGTTTGCTATTTGTGTATTATTTTCAAGATCCTGTCATAATCAAAAATACTTTTCTTTACAGCCAGCATTTATTATATATGTATAAGTCAGTATTCTTTTTTTAAAAATATGGTTACCTATTGTCTCAGAGTTGTCAATAAATTAATATTTGTCTGTAATTAATTTACAAAGAGCTAAGAAACCATTTTTCTTTTTCCTAAGAGAATTTGTTTGTTGACATAGTGAGCAAATCTGTGCCTTCACATTTAGAACACTATAATAACATGTATACTGATGTGTGTGTTCCTTTAGTGGGGCAGGACCTTACTCTGCAGCCTGGATTGGCCTACATTTTTGAAAATCCAGCTGTGCAAACTCCAAACTCTGCATCTCTTCAGATCTCTGACTCCTTTCAGCTATGTTGACTGCAACACCTTTCTTTTTTCTTGGGCTAGTTCCTTTCCCTGTTAGAAGCGTTCCTCCGCGGATATATCATGGTTTTGGCATCTCTACCCTCTTGGAATCTGTAAAGCGATATAGGCTCCACCTTCACAGCTTCAAGCAATGGCCTTTCTGGGCCTCCTTGCAGGGACACCCTTTCCACATGCCTGGCCTCAGCAAATATCCTTAGTTGTGGAGGGAACTTCCATACCTGCTTTCACACAATGGCCACTCCGAACCTCTATATCCCTGACACATTCCTGGCCTCGGTGGCTTTCTTTAGCCACAGAGGGAAATCTCATCTTTGATTCTAAAGTCAAAACCAAATGGTGGAAGCTGCCAAGTTCTATTGCTTGCTGAGACTGGAACGAGGCCCCTTTGCTCAATTACATCTTCACCACCTGTCTGTTTCCCGTTGTTTTCTTTACCGCCTGGTTGTCCTGGAACTTGCTTTGTAGACCAGGCTAACCTGTATGCCTGTCTCCTGAGTGCTGGGATTAAAGGCATGCACCACCATGCCTGAATATACCATTTTCTTTGATCACTCATCACAAGATCATTATAAGCATGGCCACTATGCCATGCTTATAATCTGGATTAAAGGCATGTGTTGATCCAGATAAAAAAAAAAAACCTGTGTTATACCACCTCAAGATTCAGATCAAAACCTGTGTCTTCCAGTCTTAAGATCTGGATCAAAGTCATGTTGCTTTCCTGTCTCAGGATCTGGATTATAGATATGCCCTCCATTTCTGGATTGCAGTTCATTCCAGAAATAGCCATCACAATCCACCCCTTGTCTACCTGACACACTATCATATGTCCTTATGTCCAAATGAGAACAATAACTAAGTCATAATAACACCTACTATGATATAATTATCCCTCCTACAACCTCATAATGCATAAACAATAACCAGGTCATAATAACACCTAATATGATATAACTATCATACAGCCACAAATGCATAGTAACTTTAGAATATGTGTCAATGTTCCATGTTCAACATCCTTTTCACAGGATGGGATCTTTCCCTGAGGTCACCATTCCTCTAATTTCATTAAATATCTTTAATCTGTTTATCTCTTTAAATACAAGATTTAGCTACACTCCACTTCCTGGTGTCCCTTTAACCCTTGAGCCATATATTTTGTACTTTTTTCTTTCTCATCTTGCTACATTTGATCAAAATACTCATCATAAGAGTGAACCACAGGCCAGAGTTTATGCTAGGCTGTTTTGATATTTCTTTTGTTGATACAATTAATCTAAATCTCGTCACTTTGGCTTCAGGCAGATTCTTCAGAATAGGGCAAACAGTATCCACATTCTTCCACAAAATATCACAAGAACAATCTCTAGGTAACATACTAAAATTCTTCTAATCACCACTGTCTTTCATGTTCCAGCTACAATGACCCATTTAGCATCGCTTAAAGCAATCTGCTGCTTTCCTAGTCCAAAGTCTCCAAATCCACATTCCTCCAAACAAAAGTACGGCCAGGCCTGTCACAGCAATCCCTGGTACCAACTGGATTTTATTGCTGTGAAGAGACATCCTGACCAAAGCAACTCTTGTAAAGGCCGACATTTACTCCTGGCTAGCTTACAGTTTCAGAGATGAGTCCTTTATCTATCATCATGGCAGGGGGCGTGGCAGTATATTGCCAGACATGATGCTAGAGGAGTTGAGAGTTCTACATCTTGATCCCAAGGCAGATAGTAGAAGACTGTGTTCCAGACTGGGCAGACCTTGAGCCTAGGAGACCTCAAAGTCCTTCCCCCCCAGTGCCACACTTCTTCAAACAGGACCACACCTATTCCAACCAGGCCATACACAGAGATGTCTGAGCTTGCCAGTCTGAGCTATGCAGCAAAACACACACACACACTTACACACACACACTTACACACTTTTCCTATTTAATCTGCTACTCAGCTAGCTGTCTAGAACAGTAATTGGGCCATGTAAGATTAATACACCATCTTTTTTTGGTTTGTTTTGGTTTTTGGGATTTGGTTTTTTTTTTTTTTTTTTTTTTTTCGAGACAGGATTTCTCTGTATAGCCCTGGCTATTTTGGTTATTTTGGTTCTAATAGTGCCACTCCCTACGGGCCAAGCATTCAAACACATAGATCTATAGGGATGGGAGGCAAATCGATTCAAACCACCACAGAGGGAAACTCAGTTGAAAAAATGCCTCCATATGATCTAGGTATGAGGTATTTTTCTAATTAGTGATTGGTGTGGGAGGGCCCAGCCCATTGTGGGTGGTGCTGTCCCTGGGCTGGTGATCCTGGACTCTATGAAAAAGCAGGCTGAGCAAGTCCGTAGGCAGCACTCCTCAGTGGCCATTGCATCAGCTCCTGCTTCCAGGTTCCTGCCGTAAGTGAGTTTCTGCCTTCATTGCTTTTGATGATGAACTGTTCTGTCATGGTGTTTCATCACAGCAGGTGTAACCCTAACTAAGACATGATCAATTCCACATTCTCACCTAAGTTTTTTTTTTTTAACTAAATCTTGATTCCTGAATTCCTGATACAGTAACCTCTCCCTGAACATTATTCTTCACTACTTTACTATCCTTGGTATTTTATTCTTTATATACATTTTAGGCACATCTTTGTCTTGGGTCTATTTATAAGTTTCTAATAGGCTTTATTGTATTCCGAATGCTCCTGCTTTAGAGATAGGTTCTTACTATGTAGCCCAGGCTGATCTAGAACTTTTCCGTTCTCTTACCTCAGTCTCCTGAGTGCTAGTATTACAGGCATGTGTCATGACCTCTAGTTGAATAGGGCTCAAAAATAATTATTTTTACATATAAGAAGGCAATATATGAGTACAGGGAACCAGCCAGTCTGAGCTATGCAGCAACACACATACACACACACACACACACACACACTGACACACTTTTCCTATTTAATCTGCTACTCAGCTAGCTGTCTAGAACAGTAATTGGACCATGTAAGATTAATACACCATCTTTTTTTGTTTGTTTGTTTTGGTTTTTTGGATTTTGGTTTTTGTTTTTGTTTTGTTTTTTGGTTTTTTTTGTTTGTTTGTTTTTTTGAGACTGGGTTTCTCTGTGTAGCCCTGGCTGTCCTGGAACTCACTCTGTAGACCAGGCTTGCCTGGAACTCAGAAATCTCCCTGCCTCTGCCTCCCAGAGAGCTGGGATTACAGGCGTGCAGGCCACCACCGCCCGGCCCACAATCTTTAAGTTAATATGACTTATTTTTTCCCCTTGTGCAACTGGGATAATTGTACTTAGGCATAATTTATTTGTTTTATTTACTCTTTTGTGTTTTGTTGTTGTTTAAAATTGTATCTGTTGTTCATAAATTAGTTAATACCTTTATTAACTAATATTATCCTTGGGACACTTGAGTATTAAGGTTATATTCATGTCAATGATGCGCTGGACAGCTTTCTCTGATTTTTCCTTTTTAGTTCTTTAGAAAAATTTTATAAGGATTATTTGTTTCTTCAATATTTGGTAAGATCTCCAAAAACATTTGGGCTTGTGTCTGAAAGAAAGATGCTTAACTCCAGCTTATTTTTAAAGTATTGAATAGTATATATTTTTTAATTATTTTAAATTATTCACCAAAGGGCTGTAGTTCAGATTCCTTGTCTTGCTATGTGTATAAAGCCCTAGGTTCAGTCTCTAGTAGTTTCCAAAACAACAACAAAAACTTATTGATAATTGCAAAGAAATTTTGCTCTTTATCCACAATTTAAAATTTATTATTACAAAGTTTCATAGTCACCTTATTGTGTTTGCACGTAATGTATAATTAATAAGTTGTTTTATGATTGTATGCTGTTTGAAGACACAATCCCTATCCAAAATAATAAACATTTATAACCTTGATTTGCTTAGACATTAAAAGATGCATTAAACTCATGGTGTTTTTATTAAAATACACACAAATAGAAAAGTACAGTTTCAATAACCTGGAACAATTAGGTTGGAGGAAACCAGAAAGCACGACTTGGCGATGCTTTTCGGCTGTCTTGCTGGCTTTACCTCAGTCTTGCTGCTCTGCTCAGTAGCTGGCTGCCCTGGAGTTGGTGAGACTGGCCAGGGGATGCTAAGGGCAGTAGCCAGACTCCCAGCCGGAAACCAGAGAAGAGGGCAGTTGGGATGTCAGCAACTAGAAATGGTGTATCTCGCTCGTAACAGTGGGACCTGCGCCACTAGCTCGTGCTTCCTATGGGGGGAAGGTGACTAGGGATTGTATTGGGGTTTTTTTTGGTTTTGTTTTTTGGTTTTTTGGTTTTTTGGTTTTTTGAGACAGGGTTTCTCTGTGTAGTCCTGGCTGTCCGGGAACTTACTCTATACCAGGCTGGCCTCGAACTCAGAAATCCGCCTGCCTCTGCCTCCCAGAGTGCTGGGATTATAGGTGTACGCCACCACCGCCCGGCTAATGCTTTTTTTTTTAAGCGGGATTTTTTTATTTTTTATTTTATTTTAAAGAATGACTAGTAAAATACACATTTAAGTAAAAACAGAATCTACCGTTTCTCTGCCAGCACTGCGCTCACCTGCCTGGTCAGGTATGTGCCGAGTGTATATTCTTGTATTCCTGTCTCCGTCCCAGCTTTGTGAAGCCCTACCTTTTTTATGTTAACATAGCTACACTAACCTTCTTTTGTTCAGTATTAGGTTGTTTTTGTTTATCTTAGTTTCATTTAAGGGAACTGTGCCCGGGACTGAATATACCTACCGGTCCATGCTAAGCACACTGTACTTGGGAACCACACCCAGCCTTCTGTCTTAAATTTTACTTTTAGTTTTTTAAAGTCAGGGTCTCACACTGTTGCCATACCTGGCCTGGAACCATTTATTCTAGGCTGGCCTCTAACTCGTGAGATCCGCTTGCCTCTGCCTCCTGACTGTTGGGAATAAAGGTGGACATTTCTACACCCACGACATTTCTATCCCCACGTACGTTACATTTTAAAGTCATCCATTTCTGTGCTTTATACATTTCCCTTCTGGTGGGCTGGTAGCTTTTGTACATTTCCTTTGTTGTCCCTGAAACTGCAGCAACACAGCACCCAGGAGCATGATTGAAATGCAATTTGATGCTGTGATTCCAGCATTCCCAAAGTGTTTTAGTCAGGGCTCCTACTGATATCATGAAATGCTATGACCAAAAGTAACTCGGGGAGGTTACAACTCTCAGGTCACACTCCGTCACTGAAGGAACTCAGGGCAGGAACTGAAGCAGAGGCCACGGAGGAACGTTGCTTACGGACTTCTTCCCACGGCTCACTCAGCCTTCTTTCTTATGTACCCCACGACCACCTGCCCAGGGTAACACCGCCAACAGTGGGCAGAATGCTGTGCATCTATCATGAAGGAAACCCCCTGCAGACTTGCCCACGTACAGTGTGATGGACGCATTTCTCAATTGAAGTTCCCTCTTCTTAACCGGGCCTGGCTTATGTTGAATGAATGAAACCCTAACTAACAGAATGTGGCTGCTGGGAATTGAACTCAGGACCTCTGGAAGAGCAAGCAGTGCCCTTAACTGCTGAGCCACCTCTCCAGCCCAAGTTTCAACAAAATAAAATAGACTACCAAATACTGTGCAATGAAATTATTTAAGTTTTAATATAATTTCAACTTTCTTACAAATAAAAGGTTCTTTTCGGTTTTGTTTTGTTTTGTTTTTTTAAAGAAAAATGCCGTGTGTTCTGGGTGTGTGCTACATACCTACAGTCTGAGCCCAGAGGCTGAAACAGGAGACTGTGAGTTTGAGGCTAGCCTGGAGTACACAATGAAACTCTAGTTCAATAAATAAAAGTGGTCTCCACAGGTAAGCCCAGCCCTTGGGAGGTGGAGGCACTAGGAGAATTGGGAGTTCAAAATCATCCTTGACTACATAGTGAGTCAAGGCTGGACTGTGTTACCTGAGACCCTGTCTGAAAAAAACAGGGAGTTGGGGAGAGACAAGAAAAGAAAAACAGTTTAAAAAGCATGTCCCAAGAAACAGTAAAATATAAAAATGTGTGTGCCACTGTCAGAAAAAGCACTCACAGAGAATGGGAAAGCTGTACTAAGTTGTTTCAGTGTCCCGAGGCTAAGGGTCAGTTAATTAACAGTGCTGAGAATGTGATCGGCATGCTGGTTAATATTTAGTGTAGGCATGATGTTTTGTATGCTGTGTAAAGTTTATCCTTGAGTTATTCAACTGCTGATTTCTCTGCGCATAACTTGTCTCGATCCTGACTCTGCATGGTAATGCTTATACCAAGAATCTCCTATCTCAAGGTTATGTAAACAGTGCTTATAATTTATTCTCTGCCTTGTCAATAAAAGCTGATCACCCAATGGCTGGGCAGGATAGAGAATGGGGTGAGCCGTCTGCAGGTGAGAGGGAGGAGAGAATGAGCAGGTGCTCCAGGAGGATGGAGGAACCGGAGCATGACAAGGGAGCATCAAGAGCACAGATCAATAACAATATGCAGGTATCATGGGTGGGGCTGGGAGGCACTCACATTAGCATAGAAGGTAAGGAGAGATCATTTCATTGCTCACTATTGAGGTGCAGTTTTAAACTTTCTCTGTGCAGTTATTGGGAACTAACATAAGGTAAAGAAATACAGCTGTTGGATTAATTCACTGTTTACATTTATATTAAGAAGAATTCAGGGCTGGAGAGATGGCTCAGCGGTCAAGAGCGCTGACTGTTCTTCCAGAGGCCCTGTGTTCAGTTCCCAGAAACCACATGGTGGCTCACAACCATCTGTAATGGGATCTGACGCCCTCTTCTGGTGTGTCTGAAGACAACTACAGTGTACTCATATAAATAAATTAATTAATTAAATAAGATTATTAAGTCTTTTTTTTTAAATGATTCATTAACAGTTTAGTGTCACCATGAAACAACCTACAGTCACCTGGGAAGAAGAAATCTCAAATGAGGGGTTGCCTACATCAGCCTGACCTGGAGCCTTGTCTGTGAGAGATTGTCTCAAATGATGATTGATGGGAGAAGGCCCAACCTACTGCAGGTGGCATCATCTAAGCTTGTGGCCCTGTGCTATATTAAAATAAAGTAGCTGAACCTGAGTCAATAGATGACCCACAAAAACAGTATTTCTCCATAGTTTCTGTTCCCAAATTCCTGTCTTGAAATCCTGCCTGACCTCCCACAGTGGGAGACTGGGACTTGGAATATAAGAGGAAACAACTCCTTTTCTTCACCAGGGCAGTGTTTGGTTAGAGTATTTCATCACACCGAAAGAATTAACCTAGCACAGTAAGTTAGAAACACATGTGCCCATCTAATGGTCCTCATAGTAGCTGGGCCCTGTCACACATCCATTTGTGATTCACATGGTTGCAGTGCTGAAATCCTCTTCTGTGTGCCTTTGGAACCATGAAAGGAGGTGGGGGGGGTCTCCTTTGCCCAGTGTCCAGATGTGCTACTTACAGAATAAACTCTAGAGAGTGGAAGGGCCTTCAATTATTTTGTGTCTTAAAGAGGGGCCAGTGAGATGGCTCAGGGAGTGAAGAACTTGCCACACAAGCCTGGCAACCCAAGTTCAATCCCCAGAACCCACATTAAGGTGGAAGGGAACACCTCACTCCAGAGAGTTGTCCTCTGACCTCAGAGTGCACTCCAGGCACAGGTGGCTGTGTCCGGCGCCAAGCACCATATACGTGATCTCATTTAGTCATAAGACTAAGAGAAATGCTGTTTTATAGAAAAGAAACTAGCTTGAAGAGGCCAAGCACCTTCCCTATTCCCAGTCTCAGAATTCAAAGCTCATACATCTTAGTATATCAGTGCCTCTCAAAAACTGGGTTTCATAGACTTCTGGAAAAGCCAGAAAGATACTTTCCCAGGATCTGTGAACTCTCCAGAGATTCAACATCTCATTTCAGTGACCTTTTAACCCACATGCTCTAGTCTTCCAGAAGACATCTTAGGGGAGCACTCTGAGGACACTTGAATCTGGCTGGGGTCATGGTAATGCCAGTGAGGTTGGCAGGTGCACCAATACCGTCATTGTCCTGGTCCGATCAGAAAAGAGGTGACTGAACATCACAATACATTAAGACTAAGGGGAGGCCAAGTTACATTGTCGTGGTTCAGATAGGTGGCAGAAATAGGTGAGGCGGATACACTTGTCACAGTCTACCTGGCAGGACGTGGGTCAGACCCACACTCCAGCCACCTCTGCCAGGGGTGAAGGACTAGACTATTCACAGCAGTGATTTGACTTCCAGCCAAACGTTCTTAATGGTCAACATACTGAAGCCATCTAGGCCTTGCGTTTGTCTTTAAATTTTAAGCATTTTTGCATCATAATAGAAGTGGTTTATACAGTGCACAATTATTCCTGAAATAACAGGTTTTGTTTATATATGAAATAACAGTGCGATAATTTAAAACTCAATGCTGACAAGGGGCTTCCCTGAGAGGAGTCCATACATTACTCACATTGCAAAAAGGCTGCTATTCTATATCACACTGTGTCCTTAACATAGAAAAGGACATAGAAAACATAGAAAATATGTTTTGAAAAACATATCTGTAGCTACATTAAACGGATGCAACTTTTAGGAACCAAAATACAACACTTAATTGATGATCTAGGATGGAGGAATTCACAAACATATCTTAACTACAGGGCACACACAGTAAGAACTTGAAGGAGAGCAGGTCACCAGGCCCATTATGTCAGGGACCACTGCTGATGAAATGGAAGAACTTTCCAAATAGAAACATATTTTGGTAATTCCCCCTACAAGTGATTCGGTATGGTTGGCTTTTTGTTTTGTTTTGTTGCTTTTGGTATCAAGCATATAACAAGTATCTGTGCGATTCCAGAGCCATCCTGACAGCTTTGAGAAAGCAGGCTTCACCCTTCCATGAAGCTGTATCTCATAACCTGCATCTTTTGCATACAAGCGCAACCTGAGTCGAAGGACAGTTAGAACAGCCTGGAGCCAGTGAGACGGCTCAGTGGGTAAAGACACTTGCTGCCGAGGTTGGCCTGAGTTTGAGCCCCAGGATTCACATGGTAGATGGAGAGGCTGAGTCCTGTAAGCCTTCCTCTGACCTCCACATGGTTCCTCCTCTGTTAAATATCGATCCAAATGTAATAAATATTTTTAAAAATCAGTTAAGTGGACCTAACCCTAGACTGTGGAATTAAATAATCTTGCTCAAGCTCATGGATGGCAGACGTGCTCATGGGCTCTGTAACGAGTTCCTGGAGCCAGCAGCCACATGGACAGACATAGGGTGTGCTCTGCCTCTGGCCAGGGTCCAAGGTTTAGGCGATGGATAAAGTCCCCGGCTTCCTGATTAATTTGGAACACTCTGGGAATGCCAATGACTGAAGCCTCACACCGAGATAATAATCTGAGATGCCGTCAAGATAATGGAACAGCATTGTCCCTGAAAGAACAAAATGTGTTTTCTAGTCTCAAACTGGCACTGGCCACTTCCTTGTCCCTTCCTCCAGTCTGCTGTAGTTGCCAATCTTCTCTGCACTGCCATGTCTTCCTTGATCAATTTGACTCCCTCCTCCCCTGACCCTGCTTAGATCCATAACCACTTAGAACTACTACCTCCTGCAATGGAAACACACTGAAGGATGTATTGGCACTGGGCCCTCTTAGCCCCCTAATGTCTCAGCTCAACCTCCACGAATTTTAACTCAGTATCACTTAGGTTATTATTAGATTTTTATTTTATTATGACTATGATAATTATTATTTTGGTTTTTCAAGACAGGGTTTCTCTGTGTAGTTCTGGCTGTCCTGAAACTAGCTCCGTAGACCACCACACTGGCCTCAAACTCAGAGATCCACCTGTCTCTGCCTGTGTCTCCTGGGTGCTGGGATCAAAAGCAAGCACCTCCACCACCTGGTGGTTTATGTGTGTTTGCTTGTGTTGTGTGTGTGTGTGACCCACACACAGTGCCTGAAGAGGTCAGAAGAGGGTAGTGGATCCCCTGCAACTTGAGTTACGGACAGTTCAGAGAGATATAAGCTGCCCTGTAGATGCTGGAAATTGAATCCAGTTCTCTACAAGAGCTACTGACCTATCTCTCCAATCCACTCCACACACAGGGAGAGACACAGACACATAGAGACATAGACACACAAATACACAGACATACATAGGGACAGACGCATAGACACACACACACACACACACACATATATACACACACAGAGCAGCACTTATTTTAAATAGCAGAAGGTCCTGCTGAACCACATGCTGGAACTCTTAGCTCCCTGATTATTGTCATTAGATGTGCTTTTCTGCCACCGCAAATGTTTAGATGTTTGCCTCTTACCCCTCTCTACCAGGACTCGGCCCCTGTGAGGGTTGGTGCTCTAAGAGTCAGAGCCTCTCTTATTCTCTTCCTGATCAACCCACCCTTTCCTTCTCCTGTAGGAGGGACAGTTGGATACAGGTCAGGAAGCTGGACAGAGGGCCTCTTTTTAGTTTCAAAGCACTGTATGAAATAATTTACTTGGTAAAGTTGTAGACACTGGGTGCCAAACCTGAGCCAGTAAATCTGAGAGGCTTTGAAAGTCCTGCAGGCACAATGGTGAATTTCTCTGAAGACCTATTACAAAATAAGACTAAAGGTTCCTTCCTTATCCTGTTAAAACAGATTGATAGCAATTGGGAGGACCAGATTTTTCCTCTTCTGATTCACTTAAGCCCAGCATCTTGGTGGACTATGTCGAAATCCTTAAGCAAATGCTCACAGGAGGAAGGCAAACACTTAATAAGATGCAGGCGGGGGTCATGTGAGTGCTAGGTGAGCTCTCCCAGCCACACTGTTGGCCATTAACTCTTCCTTCAAAGGGAAGCTGTAAGCTAAGTGTGTGTGTGTGTGTGTGTGTGTGTGTGTGTGTGTGTGTGTGTAAAGGTGTGATTGTGAAATTCATTTTGAAAGGTTGGCATGTGTATTTAAAAAGCAGACCAGACAAACTTTATATCCCACCTGTTTTTTGGACTCAGAGTCTAAGGTGCCACTTAAGAAAAGACGTCATCCGTAACTTTCCATATGCTGAGGGTGTCTTTCTTTTTTTAACCCTTTAGGGAATTAATAGTCTGTATTCTATCTTCAGGAGGGCCTTCTCTTTCAACTCTCTATGGCCGGTGTTCGTGCCATAGTTCATCGAGCCACAAGTGCTACTAGCAGGGTGTGGTGGCTTCTGCTACAATCCAAGATTTAGCCTGAAGCAGAGGGATTGGTATGCTCTTGAGACCACTCCAGGATACATAGTATGTTCTAGGCCATCCAGGCCTGCCAAGTGAGATTCTGTAGTTCAGTGGTAGAGGAGGGTTTCCCAAATGCTACAGTGAGTGATGCAGGAGAAGGTTGCTTTCAGTCCAAATGCAAATATGATCTCCCATATTCACTCCAATGCACAGAAGAGGCTAAATTCTCTTCAGTACACTTTGTACGGCTCCATCTCCCTGATCATGCTTTCTCTTTTAAGAGCAAGACTGAAGTTTGGTACCCACAAGGCTGACTGCCTTATGACAGCTTACTTGCCAACAATTTTTCCCTCTAGGAAAAAAAATGCACACACACACAGACCCATATGTGCACACACATGTGATACAGATACATGTGAACACACACATGCACCCACATGCATACCTGATAAGAGAGTGGCTCTGCCCCAGCTTCTAGCTGGGAAAGCTAGTATTCAGTTAGCAGAGAGTCGCACCTGCATGGAAGGGCTCATCACTAAAGAGTCGATCAATGTTCGACTCTTTCTCGGAGGGGTAATGAGTTTCCCTCCAAGAAACTCCTGACCTTGAACCTGTGCTGTTCGCCAAATGATCGGAGAGCAATGGGAAAGTCTTACCCAAGAAAGACAGAAATTCCTTCCAGTCCCACTTTAGGAGGTGTCCCCTCTTCCAGTGGAGCCACAGGTGACTGGTCCCCCCCACTCACCTTCCGAGTTTCGAAAAGCCACACACATAGCCGCAGCCACGAGGGTGAGTCCGGCTTGCTGCATTCCCGCCCGACCTGCTGAGTCCGGCAATGACTCTGGTGAGGCTGTGGGATCAGGAAGTAAATCTAAATGTGTCCTTGGGTGCTGAGAAACAGCTTAAGTAGGCAGGGTAGCCCCACCCTGGGAGGATCTCACCTTTCTTTCTTAATGCCAGGTTCCGGGCTGGCAGTTAAGGTCCAGCCTGCAGTGTGCTCCCTCACATTACCAGAGACAGGAGAGCATCAGTGGCCTTACGCCAGCTGATGAGGTCCTGACTAGTTGGCAGGATTCATCAGAACCATTTGGAAACCATTAAAAATACGGCAGTCGATCTGAACACATATGCCAACCTCCATCTACACTCCCAGAGTTCTAGGGTAGCAGCATCTTTTGAATTGGGGGGGGGCTGTTTGTTTGTTTGCTTCTTTTTTAAGAAAAGGTTTCTCTGTGTAGCTCTGGTTGTCCAGGAACTCACTCTGTAGAACAGGCTGGCTTCGAACTCAGAAATCTGCCTGCCTCTGCCTCCCAACTGCGTGGGCCACCACTGCCCAGCTATCTTTTGAGTTTCATAGTTGCTTCATGGATGATTCTGATGGGCATGTCTGTGTTGGGATGTGATGTGCTTATATCAAGATTTGCATTTTAGGAAGATATGCAAAAATCTACTAACCAGATGATCAACTTATAACCACTTATATGATACATTGCATTTAAACAAAAACCAATCGGTTGTAATTCCTCTTTAATGATTGGTTTGTATATCCTTCTGACTTTGTGTGTGTGTTTTAAACATACTTTATTTTTACAAAAAAAGAGAGCACCTCTTGTTTTGTGATTTTTTTTTTCTGTTAACTGGTCAGGAATAAGTCTCCATGATCCTTTCTGTAGCTTTTTACCTTTCAATGGTTTTACAGTATTAAGTCACAGACCTGTCTATTGTTTTTGGCTCTTCAAGGTTTTTTTTTTAAAGATTTTTTTTAATTGTATATATGGTGTGCGCATGTGTAAACACAGGTGCCTGGAAATGGAACTCCTGTCTTCTAAAAAGCAGTACATGTTCTTAACCAATGAGCTCATGTAATCCATGCTGGTCTTGAACTGGGTAAGGATGTCCTTGAGTTTCTGATCATCTGGGTGCATCTCCAAAGTACTGGGACCACAGGTGTGCACCACTACACCCAACCAAAACCCACTTTTTTGTTATTTTGTTGGTTATTTTAACTGCTGAATGTTCATATAGCTTGGTTGTATGCTTTTTTTTTTCTGGTGTGGATTATTACTGAAATAACTTTTAGTTGGGTATGGTGGCGGTTGCCTTTAATCTCAGTACTGAAGAGGCAGAGAGATAAGTGGATTTCTGTGAGTTTGAAGACATCCTGGTCTACAGAGGGACACTTCCAGGACAGCCAGAGGTGCATGGAGAAACCCTGACTTGAAAAACAAAAGTTAAAAAAAAATGTTACTGGAAATCAAATTCCCAGCTTTGAGTATGCTAGGCAAACGCTCTTCTCCCGTATTATGATTCTAGCAACGGGGGTGGGGTGGGGGGGGGTGGGGGGTGGGGATAGACAGCCTTGCAACTTGTGTGTGCTCATTTCGGCATTTTCTTGAATGAATTCTTAGACACAGGAATTTTCTAGGGCTAGGGAAAGGGCTCAGCAGGTTAAAGTGCTTTCACACAAGGGAGAGGTCTTGGGTTTGGATGTCAGCCCATGTGCAGCGGGTATCTACGATCACACCTCAGAGGTCTTCTATTGCCAGATGAGGGAGGAGAAAAATCCTGAGACGAGAGGACCGGCGAGCTTAGTGTACACAGGATTGAACACATCTGTCACAGACCATGTGGAGGAGCAACATCCAAGGTAGTCCTCTGACTGCATTCACCTGCCACACCCAGGAACGCACACACAAGTGCACACACTCGCAAGTGCACACACACACACACACACACACACACACACGTATTTTATTTTAAAGAGAAAGGACGTCAAAATTCTAAAAATGTACGCCCATAGGACTCACTTTTAATATAAATCGCTAACTTATCTTACAATCCTGCAAAAGTCTCTGCTCAACCTCTCTCCTCCGATAGGCTGAGCTCAGGAGGCAGGATGCATTAACATGTCCCTCGATATAGCCAAAGCCTTGACCAGTGCTCAACAAATAATAGATGCTTCGCGTTTGGTGAATGGACAGTAAGCTGGATAACAGAAATGAGCAGGTTTCCCTGCGTGAGGAAAACCGCCCCAGGGGCCTGAATCTGATGGTTTCATTGGCCCCTTTGGCCTCCTCTATTTGCCATTTTTCTGGTAATAATGCTTTAAAATTCACTTCCCCTCAGGGATTATTTTCTATATTTTAGTAAAATCAGGGTGTGTATTAAAGGAGGATTAAGGATTTATAGTTCAAATCAGGGGCAAGCAGACAAGGGTGAGCTACTGTGTGTGATAGTTCAGAAAACGGTATTCTCCAGATATACTATCTGGCCTTTTCCAGCTAAGGCAGCTTTAGAACCATGTCTCATGGTTTATGCTCTAATGAAATGTGTGATGGGAATGGGCATATAAAATGCCAAAGCAAACAGGAAAGCTCGCAGGACTAATCACAGGGACAAAGTCTGAGCCTGGAGCAGTAGGAAGGGAATTTCCCTCATGCAGAGATTCCTGGTTAACACTGCAGCTGCCTGACTGGCAGCCACACTTCATACTATTGCTGTTCTTAGCATTTCTGTTTTCCAGAGCCCTGAATAATCTGACTTCATCCCGATGTCATTGCCATGTTCCATCTTAGTACGGTGCTGGGGCACAGGCGTGAACACACCAGGAAGCAGAATGTACTCTGGTACTATCAGCTAGTAGCAGGAAAAGCAAATTAGGAGTGACCAGTTGCTGTGTCTTGCGGACCATATAACTAAAAACAGTAAAGGACTGATGCACAATCCGGACTGTGCAGTGCTTGTGCGAACTTAACACAGCTAGCCTGGGGTACGCTGTGGTGCAATCTGTGTTTGACACCAGGGAAAGCCGGATCCTTTCTATTGCTTGCCTTCATGTGTCCTTATGACAGAAGCCAAGGTCAAGTAACATAGGCAGCACATCTGTCACAGCCTGTGACCCCCGAAGACCAAGGCGGCATGCTTTCTTCCCCTGTTGTCATTTGATCCTTTCAAGGGTCCCAGGGTTAAGCCAATGTGGTGAGAAGGAAGCCGGGAGCTTGGCCAATGAATGTCACAACCTAGGCAGGGCAGAGCTCTTTTCAGAAGAGTTGCCCTGCAGCCCAAGCCCCCTTCTGTGGAGGCTTGGATTGCACAAACGCATCCTGTGCCCATCAGGTTAGAAGTTAAGGAAACATCAGAGTCCCCGTTTGTAGGGGAACCAGGCTCAACACTGAGACAATTGTGTGGAAAAACAAACCAAAACCAAAATCAATTAGCTGTGAACCTTAGTGTTTACAGAGGACTCAGCACAAATGGAACCTCTACACAAACAAGGGGCTCTTACAGTCTCTCACAAGTTAAGTACCTTCCCATTGTTATAGGGACACACACACACACACACACACACAATACACACACACACACACAGCATTATATAACTACTATTCTACTCTTCATTTAGCATCAACCAAGTGGACTTTCTTTCCTTTCTGTGCACAAGCAAGGCTCAGGTGAACCCAAATGAATATGAATAAAGGTTCATGACCTTAGAGGAGAGCTTTCTTTGAACGTTTCTGCTGAGAGCCAAGGAGGAGCACCTTACAGTGGTGCTGGCCTCTGCCTGACCCCCTCCTCCTGGGCAACTCTGGGTTGTACAGGCTGCACTGCCGGCGTTAACGGTGCAGCAAGGCATGTAATTAAGCATATTGCAAAGTGAAGTGTGGAATGCTTGGCCGTCCGTTCCGTCACTGTCATTTCTCCTGTGGAGTAAAGAAATACCAGGGAAGGCAGATGTTGGTCACACACCCCAGAAGTCCCAGTGCTTGGGAGGCAGAGGCAGATGGATCTCTGTGAATTCAAGGCCAGCCTGGTCTGTAGAGGGAATTCCAGGACAGCCAGGGCTACACAGAGAAACTCTGCCTCAGGTGGAGAAAAGAAGGAAGGAAAGAAAACAGACAGACAGACAGACTTACTGACTGACTGACTGATCAACCAACCAGGGGATAATATTGATGACAATACCTTGGAATTATTCAAAGTACAAATGAACTCTGGAGGTTAGTTATGAAAAGGAATTTCTCTTTTGGAAGGACACTGTCACAGTTGTGCTCACTTACAGTGGGGCCTTTGCTCCTCTTCTCTGTGGTGATCTCAGACACAAGTGTCAAGTTTGAAATTAGATCTGCTAAGCTGGGGTTATGCCTGAACTTTGCTGGGGCCTCCAATCAATCCAAAAGTGCAGGTTTTCCTTTTGTGTGAAGAAAAAAACATGCCTCCAACAGAATAGGATGAAAATCCCTATTTCAAGGTTTATCTTGAAATTTGGACCTCTGTAGATGAGGCTGGCCTTGGATTCACAGAAATCCCTCTGTCTCTGTCTACCAAGAGCTGGGATTAAAGGCACATGCACCAGGCCCAGTCTTCAAGTTTTATCCTTTTGTGTATGAATATAAATCAAAATAACTAAGGCATTTCTCAGGTCAATGGATGACTTCCTGACTTGGGATACCTTGGTATATTGCTAGAGTCTGATAAATGTCTGATTATATGTTAGATAATAGAGATAGTTGTATGTGCACAACAGAGGCGTTGAACACATTGGGGAAGCAATAGCTGATCAAAGATTTCTGCCCACTAGGACAAATAATACTAGCGCCTAAGTTTGGGATGTCAGGTGATGGTATCAGGCCAAACACCCATAGCCTGAAAGTTCACGTACAGTAGGAAATGGAAATATTCTTACTGAATATAAAAACATACTTGCTGATTATAAGCATGATATAGGTGGACATTCCTCATGACCCACATGACTTTCCAACTCTGGAGAGGACCACCATAATTTACTCCATTTGTTTAGTAACAATTTTCTACATATCGATATACACATGCATGCCAGCTTTACAAAAATACTGTTCCAATGATTATTTTAATTTTTAAATACTTAAGACGGACATTGTTTGCATAGATCATGTAGATCGGGCTTACCTATTTAAATCTCTAGGCATTTATTTCAAGGCCTGCATGCTAATTTGTTAGTGATCATTTAGTCAAAGACCAGTGAGTTCCTGTTTGGTTTTTGCCTTCTCAAGACACTGACTGCCATCCCTTTCCTCTGTGCTGACCTGTTTAGCTCTTTACAGTAACTTCCTAGAATTGGAATTTCTGGGGAAAGTGGCATGTACTTTTAAATACAGTACCAAGTTTCCTTTGGCAACCACATGGAGGTCTCTACATACCTCTCACCAATAGTGAGAATCACTAATCTTTTAGAAGCCTGCTAGGAGGGACTCAAAAACTACCTTTTAATTTTTTATTTTTAAAACAACTACATTGGACATCTCGGGATTTCCCTCTAAATGATTATTTTCCATAACATAATGTAATATTTGAAATAAACCTTTCTTGGTGTAGAATTAACAAGTCCCGGCCACTCGGTGTTTCTACATTTATTTCAAAACTACATTCATACCCACCTCTTCCCATGTTTGCAGACACCATTAGAGTTAAGTTCAACATGAGGTTAGTTATGAGACATATCACACACAGGGAAATGCTAGTTGATAAACTGTCTGCTCTACATTTGTGTACCTTGACATCTGTAAAAGCCACAAAATGTACAAAGCAGTGGGCAGTGCCTGCCTCGGAGCACACACAGTGACCCTCAGTTCTGTACTTTTCCAGCGAGACCCAGCTGTACCCACAGGGAAGAAACCAGCACAGTTCTCAAGTGTTTGCTTGCTGAGCCCCACAGCAAGGTCCCTAAACCTGTCATCAAGGAGACCATCAAGTTGGAAGATGCTGCTGATTTCTAATTTGTGGGCAGACTTCTTAAGGTATTTGCATTGTATCACTTACAGCATTATGATAGCTATAATTATATTAAATTATATTATATTAAATTATATCATATTAAATGTGGTTAGGCTGACAAATCTAACTTTGTTGGAGAATTTACTATGCACCATGACATACATCATTATTTACTCTTACAAGGCCAGCACACTCAAGTACAACATAGTCATATCTAAAGGCTTTTAGAGAACTGCAGACCCAGAGGTTTGAGTATTACCCGCTTATCATACCACTGTTTGCCTAGTTGCCATAAAACTGTAAAGGTGCCACTGAATCTTATAGCTCTGCTATATCATAAATGAGACTTTGTATATTCAGACTTCATATATATGAACGATATGAAATAAAGTATTATTTCACTTATAATAGATATAAAAGGCATAAAGCACTAAGATTATCTTTTAAACTTGTGTAAAAGTGTCATCAACTGTCTCTGGGCTTGTCTGATTTGAAGGGAAGGCACAGGACTGAATGACCTTCCTTAGTCATTGTTCTGTAGCTTTAGGAGACAAAGTTCACCAACTGAAACTCCTAGGGTAAAAAATATATCCAAGCCAGGCATGGGTTTGCAAGCTTATTATTCCAGCACTCAGAGGCCAAGGTAGGAGTAATTGCTATTGCAGTCCAGTCTGGGACTGGGCTACATGGAAGTCATGTCTTTGAGGTGTGTGTATGTGGGTGTGTGTATGTGGGTGTGTTTAAGATATTCTCTCACAAATACACATGGTCCTAGGTAAAAATGCCATGAGTTTGTGGACTTGGAGAATACAAACCACTAACACCTGGGCATCTCTGTGTCCTGTGCAGTCTGCTCTCTTCTCCAGTCATGGCACGGGTCAGAGAGTTCACCAGGTGCTCTCTGAAAACTACCCATTGGCGCTACTCAAAGAGGGGTTGAGTGGACAGCCCCATCCCGAAGCCAGCAGGAGTAAGCTGTGTGAATAGCACTCTTAAGGAGCCTAAGAGCAAGGGCTGGAGAGATGGCTCAGTGGTTAAGAGCACTGTCTGCTCTTCCAGAGGTCCTGAGTTCAATTCCCAGCAACCACATGGTGGCTCAACCATCTGTAATAAGATCTGACACTCTCTCTGGAGTGTCTGAAGACAGTTATAGTGTGCTTACAAATAATAATAAATAAATCTTTAAAAAAAAAAAAGAAAGAAAAGAAACGGAGCCCAAGAGCAGCCTGGGAGGATGGGTCAGTGAGGAAAGCCCCAGCGAAGGGACCATGTGAAGAGGATGGAGAAGACGCACGGGCTAACAAGATGGAACGTGTTCTCAGATGCAATGGTGAACCTGTGCATTTCTTTTGTTCGTAGGACGGAGGGTGGAGGGTTAGGTGGCAGCATGGAATGGGGGCTGTCTCGAAAAAGAAAGAAAAAAGAAAGGAAGAAAGAAAGAAAAGAAAGAAAAGAAAGAAAAAAAGGAAGGAAGGAAGGAAGGAAGGAAGGAAGGAAGGAAGAAAGAAAGAAAGAAAGAAAGAAAGAAAGAAAGAAAGAAAGAAAGAAAGAAAGAAAGAAAGAAAGAAAGGAAGAAGAAAATCCTAAGAAAATAGGAATCATATATGCCACAAAGTTCTGGACAAGATATTAAAATTATG
Organism: Apodemus sylvaticus; assembly: GCF_947179515.1. Classification (NCBI taxonomy): domain Eukaryota; kingdom Metazoa; phylum Chordata; class Mammalia; order Rodentia; family Muridae; genus Apodemus; species Apodemus sylvaticus. The sequence goes on from NC_067487.1 coordinate 40,801,870, forward strand.
TTCATATGAAAGTTCAAATATAACATTTCCAGCAACGCTCTTCCTTCTGTAGGAAAGGTAAGTCATTAACAGTCTAATTTGAAAGAACAAAAGAAACAGCAAAAGTTTCCAAAACGACTTTATTTTGAAAAGTTTTTTAGTTCTCAGTACAGAGATGATTTAAAAAAATAGTTTCGCACATCTTTTAGTATGTGCCCATCTAGTATGTAACCGTCTCCGCCCTCTCACAGCTTTAGTGGGGCAGCACTGCCCTGAAGCGACACCATTGCTCAGAACTGGCTTTGTGTTTTAAGTTCAGTGATGATCCAGTTATTGTTTTGTTGATACTCTTTGTCAACAAATATTTTTCAACAACCAGTTATCTTTTCCAAATCAGTGAAAAGTATGCGATTCTTGGGCAAAGACATTAACCATCCCCATGAATTTCAGTGAATGCAATTATAGATAATGTGATAATGATCACTTCCTGAATTGATTTCTGAAATCGTTACTTAGATTTAATGCCATTATTTTAGATATCGCCAATAATTACTATCCATAAAACATTTTGATGTCATTACTTCAGTAGGGACCAGCATATATGAAATAGTTGTTAGTCCTCGACTTCTAATCGTGATATTATTTATTTTGCCCTCTTCACTGTCTCAGTGTTTGAGGAAAATATGAATCCAAATGAATTAGTGAGCCAGAACTTTGAGCTTTTTGATCAGGAGATGGACTGATTTTCAAGAGAGATGTCTAGACCATGCATTAGATATTAACAAGACAAAATCAGTAATGTCAGATAAAGCAGCAGCAACACTGGACCCCGCATGAAATGAGGGCAAATCCAATATTGCACTAGATACCCAAGTAAGAAGGGAGCGTAAGTACTGAGCATGCTCCCGGACAAGGGGGCACACGAACTGTAAAAACTAAATAAAGTGCCTGTGTTTTATAATCTCACTTGAATAGTGGCTGTTTTCATTTACCATCACCTGCGTTAGTTCCTTCCTGAGAGCCATATGCGTGGTCATCTCAGATATCAATGCGCATTCCGTGTTTTGGAGACATCGTTTGTCTGGTCCCTGTTACATACATCAGGAATGAACACACGTGGGGCAGGGACAATGTGCTTATTACATAAAACCAGAAGGGCAAAGGAGGAGTCTTTCCAAATGGGCATATCCACAGGCCGTGGCGGATTCCATCGCGGATATGGTGTGAGGTCCAGGAAATGAATATCACCCACGGGAGAAAGTGCCATGAGTCCCTGAGCCTGAACAAGTGCGTGGCGAGCTTCACACTCAGAACCGCGATGGGTATCACAGTGGAACAGTGAAGGAAAGGTCTTCTCGGCAGAGTCAAGGCGGCCTAGGGGAGAAGCGGCGGCTGCTATCATTTCCTACTTTGTCAAATCTATTTTAACATGCACAGCATCAACTGCAAGCCAGAAAAACACAACGCGCCTAACACATGGTTTCCGAGTCAGTGGCGTCTCTTTCCACTCTCTATGAAATTCTAAAGTAAAAGTGAGTTTTGTAACTTCAAAAAAATATGTAGCCGGGCGGTGGTGGTGCACGCCTTTAATCCCAGCATTTGGGAGGCAGAGGCAGATAGATTTCTGAGTTCGAGGCCAGCCTGGGCTACAGAGTGAGTTCCAGGACAGCCAGGGCTTCAACCGAGAAACCCTGTCTGGAAAAAACAAAAAAAAAAAACAACAACAAAAAACCCAAACAAAAATAAACCCCGTAAGATGATGAAAGTATGGCTAGCGTATCCTTTGCATTAACAATAAAATGAAGGTTTTAGGAATATGGTACAGATTTTACAAGTTTCTCAGTATTTGCTTTAAATGTCACAAACAATTTACATATTAAGCATGTGATTTATATAATTAAGGTTTAAATAATATTTAAAATTAAAAACATTTCTATATATTTATGTATATGTTTCTTTACTTGCTGAGCCATCCTACCAGCCTGATTTAAAGTTGTTTTTCCCAAGAGTGGACTTTTTCCCTTTCTGTGTGTATGTGTGTGTATGAGAGTGAGGTTGACCTGGAGCCAGAAAAGGGCATTGGGTCGCCTGGAACTGGAGTTACAGGCAGACGAGAGCAGCCACATGTGTGCTGGACACTGAGCCAGCTCCTCTGGAAGGGTAACCAGCGCTCTTAACCACTGAGCCATCCTTCTAGTCCTATTTTAAAGGTTCTAATTGATAAATGATATTTGTACATGTCTAAGTGGTCATTGTGACATTTCCTACAGGTATATAAAGTGTGATGATTGTATTAGAGTGTGTGTGTGTGTGTGTGTGTGTATGTGTGTGTGTTAAATACAACTCCTACTCTCTGGTACTCTGAAGCAGACATCGTCCACTACAGTGCTACAGACATTAGGACGTCGTCCACTACAGTGCTACAGACATTAGGACGTCGTCCACTACAGTGCTACAGACATTAGGACGTCGTCCACTACAGTGCTACAGACATTAGGACGTCGTCCACTACAGTGCTACAGACATCAGGACGTCGTCCACTACAGCGCTTCCTCTGTCCAGTCTCATCCCTGGCCTGTCACTCATCCTCACTCCATCCCTTCCTCGTGTATAATTTGTGCTTTTTAAGAACATCTTGAAACATCTAAGAGTATATACACACAGTAAATAACATATTCCTTCATTAATGCAGGGAAAAAGGGAGAATTTATAATAGCCATGAACATATTCAGAACTTACTACTAACATTTGAAAGATTCTTTTGTTATGTTTTAAGTTATTGTTCCCTATGCTAAAGCTGAGGGAGTGGAATATTAACTGTTTCTTAAAGGGGAAAAAGCTAAAACTTATCTTGAATCAGCAATTAGTCCTCCTTCCTGACTGAGCTTCAGGGTCAACTGCTCTGACACATACTTTGTATCTGTATGAAAGAAAGAAGTGACACTTTGTCCACCAATCAGCAGCTATTTACTGAACACTTACTAGGCGGACCAGGCCAGTGGCTAACAAGGCAAAATCCTTGCTTTGAACCTACACTTCTTCTCTGAAATGTTTGTAAACCATAGTCTATAAAAGGCAGGAAAATCTTTTGATATTTAGAAAATATAATGTTTAGAAAATATTAACTGAGATAGATTTTAAGTTTAGTTTAACTTTGCAAGGCTTGTCATTACAAAGCTAAACACTGGAAGGCCTCAATATGATTTTCAATTTCTCCAGCAAAACTACTGGAGCCAGTCTGTTGAAATGCCTATTCTGGCCTCATGTGAGACTGGAGAAGTTAAACCACTTAAGTCATTCCCCAGGAACGAGAATAATTATAAAACCATTCATTAATGGCACGCACAGGAGTTGCACAGTAACTGGAAGACATAAAGAGTAAGAGGGGAGAGTGATTGTGGTTGTGAGGACAGAACACTGGCCTGGGAGACTAGATGTGACAGTTGTTCACTTTACCAGTTGCTCTATGATGTTTATATGGGCCTTTGTGACAGCAAATTTGATTAGTGATGTGTCTCTGTGTATCTTTAGGGAAGTTTAGGCACCCCAAAAAATTTGAGTGAATTGCTTTCCTATTTTAAAGCAAAGTCATCCTCTCTAGCTTATGATGGCTATACGGATCAACATGGCAGTATCAAAGACGTTAAAGCCAGAAAAGTTCACTACATTGATATCTTACCTGTAAAGACAGGGATCTAGCTTGAAAAAAATGGTCGATATCAATAACAGATGCTAAAAACCCAGCTAAAAGAACTTCTCCAAAGTCAGACTTCTTCCTGATTCCGATGACGACAGCCCACGACCACATGCCAATCACTCCGTGTACTAAGTTATCTGAGAGAGCACGGAGCCAGTCATTTTGCTGAATTATGGGAAACCGAAGAAGTCTGTCAGCTACTAGGCAGAAGATCCCCAGACCAACGCTAGAAATGAGGGATTCTGGGCTACAGCACGGTGATAAAGCACGAGTCTTCTCAACTTTGGATGCCCTCATAAACTGCGTCAGTATGGTAAAAACCATCAGGAACCAACAGGCAATCCTTGTTTTCATGCCCTGCATCCTAAAATAGAAACCAAATGACAGTTAGGATCACAATATAATATTTAAACAACCAATATCAGCAGAGGAAAACAGCGCGTCCCTTACATGGCCTACAATATACTGTCTGGCCAAAAATAATAAGTCAGTTTTACAGGAGAAACAGTTTATGCAGTACCCAGGAGAATTGCAGAAAGCCTCTTGAATGTTATTTATTCCTGCTAGGCATTTAAAGAACGCTGTCAGGATGTATACGATGGGACCATGGGCATCCGTTGTAACTGTGCATTGGCACAGCCATAACCACTGAGAGTAAGGACCCCAGCACAGTTGCTAGGCACAGTTCCAGTAAAGCTAAGGGGATTGCTGCAATCGCTGTCCTTCTATCTCTCACTTTTGGCTTTTGGCCTCTGAGTGTTGGATGATTGAGAACGTCTGCATTAGATACATTTTATGTCTTCTGAGAAAAAAAAATTATATCTGAGTCTTTTTAGAAAAATCCTTAAGTTAACTTTATCTGGCTGCTATTTGGAAGTCTTCTTTATGCCCTGGAGACCATTAAGCCCAGGTACACACAGAGCTGGACGAAGCCATTACTCCAGTCTTCTTGGGATGTCCGCCCTGAGCAAACTCAAACAGTATGATTGGTGCAGGGTAGACAGACAGTTGATAAACCCTGAGTGGCCAGGAGAAAAGGTTACAGATTCAAGGCCTCTTTTTATTATAGGCTTAGAGAACTCTGAAAATGTAGTTTAAAGATAGGGGGTCCTAGAGGTTACATTTCTGGAGGAATCAAACACAGTAAATAAGATAGATTGATTAGAATAAACTTTTCCTACTTTATAGCATAGATAATGAAATACATAGTAAAATAAATTAGGCATTAGTGTTTGCTATTCATAAACAAACCAGTTTAGATATTTGCTGTTTGTCTGGAGTGGTTAAAACACTGCCAGCTAAAAGCAGGCTGTCCTATAATAAATGCATTTGATTTGGAGGAGACATTCTTTAGATTCTTTAAGTTGGAGTTATAGGGCTAATAATAAGAAAAAAATATATTCTGTCTGTATCTTCTAATTGTAATTGAACTTGTAACCCTGGACATGGAATGAAAAAAAAAATCAAACACATAATCTGTTCCACTTGGATACTCATTCGTCTGTCTTTGTTCTGTGAAACTCGTATAAATACAGAAGCACTTGGCTGCCAGCCAGTCAGAGCAGCGGAAATGGCCTGATTTCTAGTAAGTCGGAGCCACAGAAGCGGCCTGAATGCTAGCCAGTCAGAGCTGTGAAATCCCCCTGACCATCAACTGCCTCCCTCTCTCCCCTCACCCACTCTTTATCTCCTCTCCAGGCTGCCCAGTCAGCAAAGACCCTAAGACCCTAGGCTGGGGGGGAAGGCTTCCCAAGAAGGGACAGTGCACCCAACAACCGCTTCTGTATTTTTGAAAAACCAAATGTCTCCTTTTAAGTCTGGAGAGATGCCTCAGTGGCTGAAGCACCTTCGCTGCTCTCTCAGAGGACCTGGAACACCTGTAATGGGCTGCTCACAACTGCCTGTGATGCCTGCTCTCAGGGATCTGATACTTTCTTCTGGCCTCTGTGGATGGATATGGATATGGATATGGATATGGATGTGGATGTGGATGTGGATATGGATGTGGATATGGATGTGATATGGATATGGATGTGGATATGGATATGGATGTGGATGTGGATGTGGATGTGGATGTGGATGTGGATGTGGATGTGGATGTGGATATGGATATGGATGTGGATGTGGATATGGATATGGATATACATGGTGCTAACCCAAGCCCTAACCCTAACCGTGCATATGCATATACAAATATATACCTAAATCTAAAAAAAAAAAAAAAAAGTCTCTTCTTTTTGGGAAAAGTGCTTGTCCCAATACCTAAACTCCAGCGCCTGTCTCCCTAGCAGCAGTGTCTACTGCAGTGATTAGGGATACCCAAGCTAAGCCTTTGAACCTCCTTTTCTAAGGAAACCTGATGTGGAATGGTCCACCTCCCCTTGGAGGCCATAGCCTTCAAGATACAAAACAGCTGGGGATAAGAAAGTCCTTGAGAAGTCCTTAATCCCAGCATTCCGCAGGCTAGGGGCAGGTGGATCTCTTTGAATTCTGCGCCTACATAGAGAGACCCTGTCTTAAAAAAATATCTCGAAGAAATACAAAGACGAAAAGCTAATAATGAAGACATCAAATCCTTGGCTCCAGTGTCCAAGGTTTTCAAGCCTGGCCTAGTTTCTATAGAGCACCCTTCACTTCTAAGAGCTACTCTTACATCTCCCCAACAAACACCCCTTTGGTCTTTTGCCCACAAACAAACCCCAAACCTTCAGCTTATATGTAAAGGTAAAGGGACTGGAGATACGGCTCAGCAGTTAAGAGCACCTACTGCTCTTACAGAGGTCCTGAGTTCAATTCCCAGCAACCACATGGTGGCTCACAACCACCTATAATAGGATCTGATGCCCTCTTCTGGCAGGCAGGTGTACATACAAATTAAGCACTCATAAACATAAAATAAATCAATCTTTTTTTTTAAGGCAAGCATAATTCTGTGCTGAGTTCTAACCTGCCACATTCTACTGAAATAGTTGGTCCATTTGTCAAACGTTTCAGTGCTGTGCCATATCTGAATTTTAACATTTCTATCTCATGTATTGGATATTTGTCTGCCTCTTGTAGTGCTTTACAGAGGTCAGAAGAGGGGATGGGAATCCCCTGGGCCTGGAGTCACAGACTTGTGAGCTGCCATGTAGGTGCTTGGAACTAAACCTGGGTCCCCACAAGGGCAGCCAAACCCTTGTATGGGCAAATAGACCACAGGTCTTCACACTCTCCTCTACTTTTCTGTGTATTTGGCCCTTTCACTTAGAAACTGCTGCTTTTTAAAAAGAATCTAATTGGCTCATCAGCAGGTCAGTGGTTGGTTGGATGGTGTGCGCATGTGTGGGGCATTTGGGGAGTAGCAAGTGCTGGAAGTAGGTCTACTGTCCCAGCACTCAGGAGGCTGAAGCTGAAACACCACGAGCTCTGGTATTCCCAGAGCAACCTGAAGGGCACAGAGAGACCATGTCTCAAAAAGCAAACCATCAAACAACATTATCACAACAAACAAAAACACCCCGTCCCAAACTGCCTTTATTAGGTTTTACAAACCAGTCCTCAAACTATATATAGTTGCTGTGTAAGTTAACACATTTAAGTTTGGTGCCAAAATATCAAAAGCAGATAACATATCTAATGCTGGTAATTAATAAAAAGAATAAAGGCAAATCTTGTTCACTTTACCATAACTCTATCAGATCTCTCTCCCCGCATGTAAAATATTTAGCGCTTGTGACTACTACAAAGAAAATATACAATTAAGCGTTTAAACGTGTTTCTAATCAAGCAAATTCCTCAAGTCATGCTTTTCTGAGATCCGTGAGATCTAGTAAGTTTTAGATTCTTAAAATAAATTTAGATTTCTAAATTGTAGACTGTCAAGCTGGACAGGAAGCCTTGGTACTTAGCTAACTTGGGCACTTAGGGCTCTTCTGCTCACACCCACCCACCAGCTCCCTGTTCCAGGCTGGGAAAAGTACCGAGCCCCGGAGAGCAGCGTCTACCGGGTCCGGAGGGAGGACAGGGTAGGTAGGGAGGTGAGCGGCTCTGGAGGTACCGGGTCGACCCTGAGCCTATCTCCTCCCTCCCGAGCCCACAGCCCTGACCCGGGTCTTGATCCTCCTCTGTGCCCAGCTCAGGCCTCCCTCTGGACGCGGCGTAGTCCATCCGTCCCTCCCGCTTGCCGCAGCTCAGCCCTACCCAGCGCGCTTCGCGGGCGGTCGGCAGGCGAGCCAACAGCGCTCCGCCCCTCGGCCGCACCATAGAGAGGCGTGCGCCGGCCGGCCAGAGCGTCCGAGTCCTCCAGGTCTCCGAGGACACCGGGATGCAGGCTCCTCTCGGAGCCGCGCTGGTCGCTCACAGGATGAGTCGGTGGCTGCCGAGAGTGCTACACGCCTCCAAAACCGAATGGAAAAGTGGGAAATGTCCCGTCGGTTTCTTTGCTTAGTGCATATCGACTCACTCACCTCTCCTCGACGCACCCTTGTGATGGCAGGCCACCAGGATGGACAAGTGCCCTCACCGATGGCAGGGCACACGTGGGTCTGAGGCTCGATGGCTCAGAAGTTTCTAACTTCCTTCTGTGGACGCCCACAGGTCTAGGGATGCCACAGGGCAGACAATGCAGGATCGCTTGACTGGTCAGACCTGACACACCACAGTGCTTCATCGCCCCCTTGGGGATTTCTCAAGTTTTTGCTACACACCTGTGGGGGCAACGTGGGACGCGGCTGGTTTTAGGAAGTCAAGGGCATGCACAGCAAGTACAACCAAGACTGCTTACTAATCGTGTTAGAAACAAAAGAGCAATACTAACTGGACTCTGATCCCCGTTCTGAAACTGTGGCTATATATATCTTACCGTCTTGGTGAGGCAGCTGCTATCTTAGCACAAGGAAACATCTGGCGCGCGGAACAGCCTAAAGATGTCCAAGAGGAACATTCGTTACTCTTTTTATGTCCTCAAAACAAGTATCAGGGAAAACAAGGCCCACAGTATTCATAACTGGACTCTTCAGTTTCAAGCAAACTCCTGGGTCACCAAACATACCCTGAAAAGTCCTCAACCTGAACTTTGATTTGTATACTGCTTTAGGATTAGAGATAAAGACCCCTATGGCAGTACGGTTGGTATATGCGACATACAGTCTGGGCTTTCTGGAATCCCGCTGGCTAAAGACAGTAATTCATTCATCCAGGCATCCTGACTGCTTCTGTTGTGCTAGGCTACAGAATAGTTTCAGATTAACTATTCCAGTAGAGGAGCTCCTTTATTGGAGTATATTGACTACATGGAAATACGCTGGACAGACAGTGAGTTAGTTGGGAGAGGCTAACTTTAGTGAGGTAGTTAGGACGATCGTAGGCGGAACCTGAAGGAGGTGGGGGTGGGGCTCTGTGCATTCAGCTAATTGACATATCACTCCCGATCTACTGACTCCCTACTTCCACTATAGTTTCCCGCCTTTTAATGGTAAGAGCCTGAGAGGTTAGGATTCAGACTCCCTGTGAGGCAGACAGACAGGGGCCATGACTAGGCAACGGAGGTGGCAAATCCCCAAGATGGCGCGCTTCTCCAAACTCCTGGCTTAAGACAAAAGCCCTGCAGCATTTGTTTCCCACCAGCAGGCCCCCTGCTGATGGGCTGGCTCAAGCTCAAGGCCAGGTAGATCGCAACAAGAACTGCTGTGGACCAACCCTCAGTGAAGGCCGACTCCTCAGGGGGTTTTTAACACCCCCACCCTCAGGAGACTGGGCTTTCCAGCTTCCAGAGTTCTGGCTAAGGTTTTGGAGGGTCTTTTCCTCTGAGCCTCTGCTGCTTGTTTCCTCACCCCCAATACGTTTCTTCAACTGCTGGTTCTGTCTGTGGCATGAGATTACTCTGCTGCCCTTTGTGGGCTTCAGAGTTCCTGCCTTTAAACAGTGAAAACAAGCCGGATCCTCACACCTAGCCTGTATCATTTAGGTTACAACAGGATTGCTTAGGTCACTTTCTTTCTTGATTTACAGTTTTTGCTTTTTATAGTTTGGATAGAGAAGGAAATGATCCCTGCTTTTAAGTGGTAGGCCCCCAACACCCTGCCCTGTGTATTTATTTTTTAAATTCTTTTATTTTTGTGAGATAATATATTGTTTCACCCTTCTCTCTCCTCCCTCCAAACTGTCTTATAGACACCCTCCCCACTTGCTCTGAAAGCCCAGAAGGCCCAGCCGGACATAAAGAACTACAGGCAACTAAGGGATGCAGAGGGCAGGAGAATGAAATCTTCCTTGGAGAAAGAAAGAGTATACCAACTGTTTCTCCAAAACCAAGTAGCCTGCAAACACACCGACGAGTAACATAAAGACTGGGCAGGTTATATTTATTTAGGAATATATATTTATTACATTTATGTATGTAATGATTAATGGTTTGCTGCCCTCTAGACAACTGAACACCTGCTCCCTCATCGCTGATGTAATAGTAATGGGGCTGAGAACGCTTTCTCATCTAGGTTTGGCAGGCTCTCCCCTCATTATTACTTTTTCAGTCCATTTGAATATATACCTAGCCAAACAGAGCCTGTCTGAGCCTCTAACACTCCCCAGCACATTGCAGTCACCTGCCTTTGTTGGCAAACTTGCTCCTGCTCTTCCTCACAGACTTGCCCTCAGCTCTCATCTGTAATTCATGGCTGCCTGTGGCTGCTGAGAGCGTTCACTATTGTCTTAGTCAGGGTTTCTATTCCTGCACAAACATCATGACCAAGAAGCAAGTTGGGGAGGAAAGGGTTTATTGAGCCTTACACATCCACACTGCTGCTCATCACTAAAGGAGGTCAGGACTGGAACTCAAGCAGGTCAGGAAGCAGGAGCTGATGCAGAGGCCATGGAGAGATGTTCCTTACTGTCTTGCTTCCCCTGGCTTGCCCAGCCTGCTCTCTTATAGAACCCAAGACTACCAGCCCAGAGATGGCACCACCCACAAGGAGCCCTCCTCCCTTGATCACTAATTGAGAAAATGCTCCACAGTTGGATCTCATGGAGGCACTTACCCAACTGAAGCTCCTTTCTCTGTGATAACTCCAGCCAGTGTCAAGTTGACACACAAAATCAGCCAGTACAACTATTAAATATGAACTGTTACTCTTTGCAGAGGAATTGTAATCAGGCAACAAGGCTGCTCTGACAAGGGATCACACCCAAAGACCTTCCAGGCAGTCCCAGGAGACCAACGTGAACAGATCTCTCAAGTTCAAGGCCAGCCTGGTATTGAGCAAGTTTCAGGTAAAGAAAAAGCTTAGGTCCAGGCATGGTGGCACATACCTTTAATGGCAGGACTCAGGACTCAGGAGAGAGAGAGGCATGCAGACCTCCGGGTTCTAGTCAGTCAGCTGGATTGAGTCTGCATTGTTGAGAGTAATGAGTGCAGTGGAGTTGAGTTTGTGGCAGTTCAGTCCATGGGGTTCCGAGACAGTCTTGACTGGGACAGTTTTACAGAGACAGGTTGCAGAGAGAACAAGCCAGACACAGGTGCAGACAGGATGGGAATGAGAAGGAGCCAGAATATTAGAATAGACTGCCAGAGTTAATCTGACGCCAAGCAGAGCAATCCAATAAGCTGCTGAGAGGAAAACCAGACCGAGTCAGTCAGCTTGGAGAGCAGTTTGAGCCAGAGCGCTGAGTTGAACCAGCCAGCCAGAGTTCAGAGGGAGCTAGAAAGGGCGAGCTTACGCAGCGGCGAGCCTCACTCCCGTGTGAACAGTTACTTTTACAGCTCTCCCTGGAACTGACTGTTTCACTGACCTTCCCCACCGTCTGCACCCTTCCGTTACAGCGGTGAGACAAGAGCTGGGAAGAGAAGGAAGAAAGTCTGCTATGCTAGCTCTCCTGGAGAGATTAAACAGCAAATGGCCCAATGTATAATTCTGCACATTAATAAAGAAAATTGGAAATTAACGAACTGCACAAAATAAAAACAGCAAAAACATATAACTTTCTTCTTATACAGCTAATGTAAGAAATGAAATAGTTCAAAATTTCAAAACTGTTTTTTATTTTAAAAAATGTATACCCACACAAACACTAAAATTTACAAGATGAGAAAAATACAATCAAAGTGAAGTCGGTTCTGCATAATCATTCTGCAAAAGTAACATTTGCAATTTCTTGGGTTTATAGCAACTCCATACTAGTAATTTGAAACATCCTTCGGATTCTGTAATACTTCCATTTTTCACTTTCTAGAGAGTGACAGAAGATGGTCAATATCCTGAAGGATTTCAGAAGTTCTTTTCAATGCTACTGATACACTCTCTTCATTAGTTGCTTCTTGCAAGGTTTCTGAAGATCCTGATTTATAGTGATCAGAAGAACACTGTTCATTCTTCTTGCTAGAAGACAGGTTGAGGATACCACTGTTTTCCAGTAGCCCTGAATGACTTAGTTAAGGTGCTTTCCCCCATATTTTTCATTATATGATTTGATTTTCAGAAAGCTTGGCTTTGGGAGGAAAATATTTATTAGTTACAATGATTATCTATTGAATTCATGATAGCACTAGGACTTCAGAATTTATAGAATATACCCCTTATGGAGGAGGAAGCCAGTCATAGTGCAGGCAAAGTGAGAAATAGTGTGTGTCTAGATGATATTTTAGTAGGAAAGGAAAGAAATCTTCAGTAATATTTCTTTCTTTCTTTTTTTTTCTTTTTGGTTTTTTGAGACAGGGTTTCTCTGTATAGCCCTGGCTGTCCTGGAACTCACTCTGTAGACCAGGTTGGCCTCAAACTCAAAAATCCACCTGCCTCTGCCTCCCAAGTGCTGGGATTACAGACGTGCGCCACCATTACCCACCTTCAGTAATATTCCTTAACCTACATTTGTTAAGAAAATAAAAAGGGAAAGGGTAGGAAGATAGTTATAAATAATGAATATAATGCATTTTAAAATTGAAGACTAGGATAAAAGAAAATTTGACTTACAGAACTAATTTATTATTTGGGTAAAGTTATATAACTACTTTTTCCCAATTGAAACAGTTTTTCCTGGAGGGGAAGAGGGAGCTCACAAGACTTAGAAGTAGATAAAATGCACACTGCCTAGAAAGTATATGAATCTTACAGGGCCCAGGAAACTCCTAAAAGTTACAAAATTCACAAGGTCCCTTGCCAAGGTCATATAAGCACTAACGGGTGCTAGAAAGAGGTGACTTTGAGAAGGGAAGTACTCGTAAATTGTTCAGAGAACTCCTGAGATGCAGTTTTATGAGTTGTCAGACATCCTCAGCTTTTAGGGGATTGCTGCCTTTGAGTCATCATACTTTTGTAAAGATCCCCTCAACCATACTCCTCTAAGTAATCCTAGGAAACTCATTAGTTCACTATGCTGGACTTGGGCAGAATTGTCTCTTTAGTCTACTGTTGGTCCTATATGGGGCAAATAAATTTAGGATCGTATTTCCCCAGGAAAAGTCATACAAGAAAATAAAATGACAAAATAAATTCAGATGAAAGGGTTTATAATAAAGTTACAGATATATTTTTAACAGCTATAATTTAAATTATAATTATATGTAAGAGAAAATGTCTCCAAAAGAGACTTTAACCCTAGCTCACCATTCCTTACCCAATTCAAACATAAAAGTATAAATGTTACCATAACAAGAAAATATCTTAGCTATCATCTCACTTAACAAAACTCAGCAACAAGTATATATGGACACACAGGCACAAAGCACAGTCATCACTCAGCCCTGACTCAAACAGAGTATTTCTGAAGGATGACACATTGTCATAAAAGGATACAGTTAAATTTCTGTATTTTCTCAAGCTCAGAAGCGACAGACCTGTGGAGGGTAAAGGATGACATGGGGATAGGAGAAGTCAGCAATCATGAGGGCTGAGCCAAGTCTTCCCCAAGTCAGAACACTACACAAATACCACACTTGACTACCTCGGAAAGATTAATGAGGGCATTGTTTATAAACAACAACCCTTTATTAAGTTACTAAGAATTTGAATCAATAAGCTAATGAGTAAGGCAGAAAAAAAATACTGAGGGCTGGAGAGATGGCTCAGTGGTTAAGAGCACCGACTGCTCTTCCAAAGTTCCTGAGTTCAAACCCCAGCAACCACATGGTGGCTCACAGCCATCTATAATAGGATCTGATGCCCTTTTCTGAAATGTCTGAAGACAGCTACAGTGTACTTACATATAATAAAAAATAAATCTTTGGGCCAGAGAGAGCAGGGTCAGAGCAAGCAGAAGTCCTGAGTTCGATTCCCAGCAACCACATGATGGCTCCCAACAATCTGTACAGCTACAGTGGACTCATATATGTAAAATAAATAAATCTTAAAAAAATACTGAAATACAATTTAGAGAACTACTTTCTGTGTGATTTCTTTTCTTCCTTCAAAGCACCCTCAACTGGAACTCTTGGATAAGACAAAGGATGGGGGAGATGTCTGGGGAGCAAAGCTGTCCCTCATGACCTTCACCAGGTTTCTGTCAACAACTGCATTGCCACTTTTGTTTGAGACAGGGTCTTACTATGGCTGACCTGGAACTCATATAGACCAGGCTGGCCTCGAACTCACAGAGACCTGCCTGCCTCTGCCTTCCACCAAAGGCATGTGTCACTCTGCTGGGCTTCATTTCTTAACATGTTAACAGTTACCTCTTTCAGTTTTTATGTAACAAGATAGCATTATAAAAACACACTCATCCCAAGCGGAGGTTAGTGATCATTTTATAACCATGTGCAATTTCCCGTTCTTCCTTGCTGCTCTGAGCAAGTTCCCTGCTGTGAAACAGGCTACACTGAAGATGAAGGACGGCAAGCCTGAGCTGTAGGTGCTGGCACTCTAAAATCCCATCATCTACTGTTTCCATTTGATTTATTCCAGCAAGTATTCACTCAGGCGAAGGATACAAATCAGGTCTAATGTGTGCTTCTCTGTTTGTACACTGTCCTGCTACGTTACACTGGGACACCTTACAGCTCACCCTTCAAAAGCTCATGAATTAGGTTTGTGCTATAGCTCAGCAGTGCTCCTGGGGCTGCAAATCCCTGGTTAAGAACATACACAGGGGGCTGGAGAGATGGCTCATTGGGTAAGAGCACTGACTGTTCTTCCAAAAGGTCATGAGTTTAAATCCTAGCACCCACATGGTGGCTCGCAACCATCCGAAAAGAGAAAAAGACATCTGATGCTTTCTTCTGGTGTCTGAAGACAGTTACAGAGTACTCACATATAATAAATAAATAAACCTTAAAAAAAAAAAAAAAGAACACACACAGCTTTTGCAGAGGACCGAAGTTTCATTCCTAGCACACATGTTAGGAGCTCTCCCTCTCTGGAAGATCTCATGCCTCTGGCTTTCTCAGGCTGACCTGCACTTGTGCATATACACACATAGGCACACAAATAGATATATGTAATTAAAAATAAAAATAAATCTTAAAAAAAAAAGTTCTTCAGTCACTCTCGGTATCCTTTTCCAGTACTGAAATTTTTACTCAGTAATAATAGACCTTCCAATTATTTTTCCATTTATAAACTTGTGTTTTCTTCCCATGTAAACTTCATTTATTATAATATCAGTCTTAACCCATCAAAACTTATATCTTAGCAAATACTATCTGCTCTTGAAAAACTATCTTCTCACTGTCTCCAGAGGCCAAAAACTCTTTTTGTAAATTAAAATCTATTTTATGTGTGTCTGAGTTTTGCCTGCATATGATGTCTGTGCACCATGTGAGTGCCCGGTGCTTTTGGAGAATAGAAGAGGTCATTAGGTCCCCAGGAAATGGAGTTACGGAGTTGTGAACTGCCATGCGTGTGCTGGGAACGAAACTGTGTCGCTCAAGAACAGCCAGCACTCTCAACCATTGAGTTTTCTTCCAGGCCTGAGTGATGCTTCCTGTCTTTCCTCAAGTGACTCCCTAAGTTTGATGCCCCTCAAACATTCCTGTGGAGCTCAGGCCTAGTCTCCTGAGGGATTAAAATACTTGCTTTACTTTCTAATTTGCTAATTAATTTGGGACAAGAACTAAATACAACAGAAATTATTTGAAAGTCAATTTTTTTAAAAAAAATGTATGTTCCTTAATATTGTATTTTCTTTAATAATAACTAAAATTTCCACAAACATTTTAATTTACCATAGATAAAGAGCCACTCATTTTGATATGAAATTTTCAATGCAGAGTTTTCTGTAGATCAGATAAAATATTATTATTTTAGAAGCAAGTTATTTTCAAGCTTATATTACCACAAAACATTTTATGAGTTGAATATGTTTAAAACCAAAAGGTTTTTTTGGGTTACAAAAAGCTTCAGGGTTTCCCATTTGCTACTTAAAAAATACTGTTTTTACATTTATTCCTTGTGTGTATGTGTGTGTGTGTGTGTTGAGTGTGTGTATGAGTGTGAGTGTGCTCGCCTACATGCATGTGTAGTCAGAGGACAGCTTTGGCTTTTCACAGGGATCTGAGGATTGAACTTAGGTCATCAGCCTACGTAGCAAACCTTTACCTACTGAACCGTCTTACCAGCCTTGGGTCTTGGTCACTGTTTTACTGCGTAGAACAGGAGAGACACCATGGTAGAGACACCATGACCAAGGCAAATCTTAGGAAACAAAGCATTTAACTGGGGGCTTCCTTATAGTTCAGAGGCTTAGACCATTGTCATCAAGGCAGGGGACATGGCAGCACACAGGGACATGACACTGGAGCAGCAGCTGTCAGCTACAGCCTGATGCACAGACAGAGAAAAAAGCCGGGCCTGGGATGGGCTTTTGAAACCAGCGTCTACACCTCAATGACACACTTCCTCCAACAAGGCCACCCCTCTTAATCCTTCTGATCCTTTCAAATAGTGCTATTTCCTGGTAACTAAGCAATCAATAGATGAGCCTATGCGGGCCATTCTTAATTCAAACTGCCATATAACATTTATGTATTGGCTCTTATTCACAGGTTAAGTTTACAAGAAACATAAATACCAGTTTTCTTCTTTGAGAACAGGTGAGAGATGTGTGGGCATCTGTCTCGGACTAGTCTGCGTCAGTCTTCTGCACCATGATATTACTGATGTCACATATCTGAAAGGAACACATTATAAATATTTGATAGGAAAGCCCATTAATTTATACTTAATATGTACAATAATAAAAAATGAATCATCATAAAACAATACTCGGGTTCTAAGTTACTATGTAGTCAAAATGACCTTGAACTTCTGATCCTTATGACATGTGTTGGAATTACAGACTGTGTCACCACACCTGGCTTTAAGGTTTCTTTATTAATTTTTCTCCACCTTGTATTCTGGGGATGGAACCAGATCCTGGTCTATGCTGAGGAAATGCTTTACTACCTAGCTAAACTCCTAACCTAAATTTGTATATTCTCTACAAATACATAAGAAATGAAAAAGAAATCAGTAAGACAGTTTGGAAAAAAAAGATAAAGAAAAGTTTTAAATGAGGCAATAAAATTTTCTTAATTGTATTAACTAGACACAGATGAGGCAGCCTTTTTTATATTACTTATAAAGAATAAAATAATTTTACCTATATTTATAATATTATAAAGAAAACATCTAAATTAAAACACAAAAGAAATACTTGCACTTCATTTAAAACTCAAATGTAAACATCTTAACTTTTTCTTTTTAGTTTTTCAAAGTAAAGTGAAATTCCTTACATCTGATATGAAAATATATTTACATAATCTATGGAAGCATTTGCTACTAAAATTTAAACTTGGAAATACCCATTAGAACATATACATGTATGTATAAGTACACACACACACACACACACACACACACACACACACACACACGATGAAATGTAACTTAATGAAACAAGTTTAAGAACTGAATGATCTCAAGTGACAGGATAGGACAATAATCACTAAAACATTTGCTAGACGTGCTATCTTCTTGAGAGAAACTGTTTAAAATAGCAATTAAATGTTGGATCATCTGGACCAAGATAAGGTGATCCACCACAAAAATAAATTCAGGATGTTAGGCAGTCTGTGGGTGCTGACAGGTCAGGACTCCTACAGATAGAGCCACTGTGAGTAAACAGTGAGCTACATTACTGAAAGGTAAATCCCTAAAAACTCAGTTTAAGTATCATCTCATTTAGGAATAGCCATCAGCTAGTTTTTATCCATCACAGAAAACATACAACTTCATTTGTGGCCATTTGTAAACCACCTCTCTTTCAGTTTCGTTAAGCAGTTACAATAACTGATGAACACAACTGACCACATTCAACTCTCCACAGCCAGTCAGATGTTGGAAACATATCATTTTGAAACAATCACTTGCATGCAAAGAAATGTTTAAAGCTGACATGATTTATTTCATTAAATTTCAGTATACCTGAAAACTATGAAATCTAGAAAAACTAAAGCTACATATAAGATTTAAGCTTATTTACACCTACCAGTTAAAGCACTAAGATAAAATTGCTCTTCCATACCTTTCATACACTCCAGGGTGTTCAGTTCGGATTAACCGATCCTGTCCATCAGGGAAAGTCAATCTGCACCAACCGAAGCTGAGACCTTGATCTACCTTAAGAAGCAAAAAGAAGAGGCAACTTTCATCACCCTAAAAGTAAAAACTAAAACATTAGCAGCCCATTAAGAAATAAAGGAGAAGCCGGGTGGTGGTGGCGCACACCTTTAATCCCAGCACTTGGGAGGCAGAGGCAGGTGGATTTCTGAGTTCGAGGCCAGCCTGGTCTACAGAGTGAGCTCCAGGACAGCCAGAGCTACACAGAGAAACCCTGTCTCGAAAAACCAAAAAAAAAAAAAAAAAAAAAAAAAAAAAACCACAAGAAATAAAGGAGAAGATGAATCATTACAATTCTATGTTGAGAATTTACAGTCTGCACTTTAAATGGCTGCTGGCAAGTTTAAGTCATTATCCACGCAGACAGTTATCAGAAAATGAAACTGCTGATCTTTCTTGTTATAATGTACACACACACACACACACACACACACACACACACACAAACTATTTGTTATACTTTTCTAATGTTTGCTAGGAAATTCACTCAGTTTCATAGAGCCTCTTGACAAGATTTTAGATTTAAAAAGTGTGGTCCCTAGCACTCAAATGGTAGCTCACAATTGCCTGTGATCCAATTCTAGGGATCTGGGTCCCCTCTTTTGATCCCAAAAGTTCCTCCACGCACACTGCACATAAACTCACACAGGTACACATACACAAAAAAAGCCTAAAAATATGATAATTTGAGATACTGTAGTACTGTTTTCTGTTCTGTTTCCTGCAGATAAGTAACCAATCAGGATAGATTTAGACTATAATTGACACACCATAGCTAAGAATAATGTATTATATTTGAAAAAAATCTAGACTATAGGCTCTTGAATGTTTTTGTAGCAAAGAAATAATATTTGAGGTGATAATGTTTACCCTGATATTAATAATATATAATGTATGCAACTATCTAATATCAAAATGGTATCTCACAGGTGACAATTACAAACAGTGTATAATAAATTTTACTGAGTATAACAAATGGATTTCAGTCTTAGGCAACAGTTCTCTACCTTTGGGTTGTGACCCCACAGGGGTTACCTATCAAATATCCTGCATATCAGGTATTTACATTATAATTCATATTAGAGCAAAGTTACAGTTATGAAGTAGCAACAAAAATAACATCATGGTTAATGTTAGGGGTCCGTACAGCATGAGGAATTGCATTAAAGGGCCGCAGAGTTAGGAGGCTTGGGGATCTCAGTTAGACTCACGTGTCTCTTTTCAGCAGAGGAGCTGAGATCCCAATTCAGCGTCAGTGTGACGCCATCCAGGAAGACAGCATGGACTTTGTCATCAGAGTAGGCCAGGAATCTCCCCAGGCTTGGGATGAGTGACTCCTTCAGAAGCACGGGCAGGATACTGCTAACATTTACTCCCAGTGCCTAAAACCAAGTAAACAGAGAGAGCGTAAGACAGAGCTTTCCATGAAAAGGATTTCAGTAATTATTAATGAACTCTGAAGCAAATCCAGAGTCTTATTCAGGAACTGAGCACTACAGAACTCCTAACCATAGTTTATCTTTTTAAGAACTGCACAGCCAAAACTGTCTACCTAATAAGATTACACCCTTAGCTCTGTAAGCTACCATTCTGCTATGAACTTTACACAGGCAAAGATTATGAATTATAACAGCATATCGGTCTATATCAAATGAGTATGGGTTTAGAAATCAGTGTCTGAGAATCATTTCCTCTAAGGCAGGATTAATGATTTTATTTTTGCATTTATAAAAATATAAATGTAAAACACAGAAACAATCAGCCGAGCATGGCGGCACGCATCTATAATCCTAGCACTTGGCAGGCTAAGGCAGGGAGACCTCAAACTGGAAGCCAGCCTGGGCTACGTAGTGAGCTCAAGGCCAGCCAGGGCTACATATCAATATTCTGCATCAAAAAGCCAAAGAGGGGAGGAGTGGGGCGAGCTCGCCCAGCTCTGTGATAAGAGCATGTGACTGCAGTTCTCAGCCAGGTCCAAATCCCTGCACGGTGGGGGTGAGAGCTTATGTAGATAAAGAAAGAATTTAGGACACCAGGGCACAGCCCAGGGACAACACCTAAGTGACAGAGCATCTGCCATACTCACAATGCCTGGGATTTTGAAAAAGGATGCAGTAGAAGCCGGTTTCCCAATCTATCTATGAGGTAGGTGTTCTTTCTTTCCTGTCTACTTCCCTCCCTCCCTCTTTCTCTCTGGCTCGCTCCCTCCCTCCCTCCTTCCTTCCTAAGTTTTCCGAGTCAGGGTTTACGCTGGCTTGTTTTATGTTAACAAGCTAGAATGATCAGAGAAGGGCACCTCCATTGAGAAAAGGCCTTTATAAGATGTGCTTTTGCGGGGCGGTGGTGGTGCACGCCTGTAATCCCAGCACTTTGGAGGCAGAGGCAGGCAGATTTCTGAGTTCGAGGCCAGCCTGGTCTACAGAGTGAGTTCCAGGACAGCCAGGGCTACAAAGAGAAACCCTGTCTCGAAAAAAATAAAAAAATAAGATGTGCTTTTTCTTAATTAGGGATAGATGTGGGAAGGGAGGGCCCAGCCCACTGTGGGTGAGGCTACCGCTGGGCAGGCAGTCCTGGGTTCTGTAAGAAAGCAGGCTGGGCAAACCAAACCATGATGAGCAACTCTGTAAGCGGGGGCCCTTCCACGGCCTCTGCTTCTGCTCCTGTGTCCAGGGTCCCGCCCTGCATGAGCTCCCGCACTCACTGCCTTTGAAGACGGACTATGATGTGGAACTGCGAACGAAATAAACCCTTTCCTCCCAGGTTGTTTTTGGTTATTGTGTTTCATCAAAGCAATAGAAACCCTAAGTCAGGATTCCTCTGTGTAGCCCTGGCTGTCCTGGAACTCATTTGTAGAAGAGGCTAGCTTCAGACTCAAGAGATCTGTCTTCTTCTGCCTCCCAAGTGCAGGGTCTAAAGGTATGCACCACCACACTTGCCTCAAGGCAGGCATTTGCTTGAATAAACAAATATACAAATGTACATTTCTCATTTACATGACTTACATGAAAGCAGTTTGAATGTGCAAGTATTAATCCAAACAAGAAGACAACTAACAATCCTGCTTTTCACATACCATTTTCCAGCAGCATACACGGTAGTTGTGGCTTAGTGAAAGCCTTATCTTGGCGCAATGTTGAAGGATTCTGTGAACATCAAAAATATTCCCTAAATGTTTGTAAAGAAGGACATTTTCCAGTATTTCCAAACACCGGGCTCTGTGGTGCAATGTTTTAGCAAGATCCTGAATGCCACGTTACAGTTTAGATGACTACAGCAACTCACTTTCCCAGAAAGGGCTAAGTTCCCGGATGGGAACTCACCACCACTGCCTTCCGGCCTCAACTTAGCCAGCTAAGGCTAAGCCTCAGCCTTTTAGCAATGAAGGAACTCCTTAGATAATTTTTTTAAATTGTTTACGTTAATTAGTTGTGAATGTGCACTGCCATGTGTAAGTGCGCAGGCACATGTGCCTTGGCATGTGTGTAAGGTCAGAGGACGCTCTGTGGAGTCGGTTCTCTCTCTCCACCTTTCTGTGGCTTTAGCAGGCCAAACTCAGGCTATTCGGCCTGCAAGGCAAGTGCCTTGCTCAGCTGGGCCTTCTTGCTTCTCAGGCGTTCTAAAGAGGTGACAGAGCTACATGCTACAGGCTTAGTGTAGCCCAAAGGTGGCAAAAAAAAAAAGCAGTCAGCTCTGTGTAGGAAATGAGACAGTAATTTCTGAGCCTGGTAACTGATTTGGAAATTGTTTCTAGAAAACTTTATAAATACAAATTATTTAATTCATTACTGTGCTTTCTTATCAAAAGAATTTAAGAAGAGGTGAAATAAGGAACCAGCCCAGTCCTTATCTTTAGTGCACTCTCATAAAATTTCATTACTTTGAAAGTGAGAAAATGGAACACTTCAAATGTGTCCTCAAATCTTGCCCTTGACTGTAGGCCATGAAGGATACTCTTCTTATCCCGAAAACAGCATTTTAGTCCTTTTCAGGGTCTGCCCACTTCCTAGATGTAGTGTCTCCATATTTAAATTTCAAAACTAGAAATACTCTTGTAATGACACAGATCATTTTTTCTATTATGAGACCAGAAAACATGGCAGATCTGTAGCAAAGACAAACCTATCCACTGTACCACGGAGCCTTAATCTTATCCTTAACCAGGGGAAAGACATCAGGGTGTTCAGATGTATGATTTTTTGGTCAGATGAATGCCATAACTCACCTGGCTGCCTGTTTAATCAGAGAACGTACAGAGAAAAGATTTCCTGGTCTGTCTGGAGGAAGGTTATTTATGGAATAAGTTTTCTCTTCTCTCTGAAAGTTTTAAGACAAGGAAACACACAAAATTTCAATAAATCTGACCCTTATTACTTAACTATCTTTTCATTGAGGTATGTATACATGCACCCGTGGCTGTTTGTATTAATTAGGGTCCCCCAGACAATTACCTTATAATTTACATAAATGTTATAATTATGTTCAACATGTATCTGAGAGAAAAGATCCTTTTTAAAAAAAAAAAGATTTATTTGTTATATATAAGGACACTGTAGCTGTCTTCAGACACCCAAGAAGAGAGCATCAGATCCCATTACAGATTGTTGTGAGCCACCATGTGGCTGCTAGGGTTTGAACTCGGGACCTTCAGAAGAGCAGTCAATGCTCTTAACCACTGAGCTATCTCTCCAGCCCTGAAAAGATCCTTTTTAATTGGACAAAAAGCAGAAAATGTGGCTGCTTGTTATTATGTTAATTTGGGTCCCCAAAACTGTTTACATGAGAATCTGACACTGAGGGACCCTGTCCCCAGTTGGTTCTGATTGGAAAATAAAGTTGGCTAGGCAGCGCAGACAGAGACATGACTTTTAGGATGCCAGGTGAGGGATGATTCTCCTGTCTGCCTCCTATCTCCCAGCAAGGACTGTGGTCCCTAAACTGCTGCAAAAGCTGAGGCTGGCCCTTTCGTCTCGCCCTAGCCTACAGCTGTGGTGAGATGCCAGGCAGGAACTGTCAAAAATGGCAGCTCCTGTCAAAATGGCAGCACAAGCTCATCTCCTCAGCTTGCAGCCTCCACTCTGTGGTGGTGTACCTCGTTTCCTGCCTCAGCAGGAGTTGTCCCTTACAAGCTGTCCAAGATGCTGACCCCTTTTTTGCCTCAGCCCATTGCCATCGGGGGAACACCACTGCAGGAGCTGGCCCACAGGAGCTCGTCCAAAGTGACAGCACCGCGCCCCCGCCCCCATCTTCCCAGCTCCCAGCAGCCCCACAGAGATGGTGCCTCAGTAAAACCAGGCTGCAATCAGGAAGGACTTCCCATCCTAATCCATGGGCCAGGTGCAGGGAAAAGGGGTTGAAAGAAAAACACCAATCCCTGAGCAGAAAACCCCACCGATCCCTGAGCTCTGCAAGCTCAGGATCTGAAATCCCCTAAGAGCTCCATCCCCTAAGAAATCCTATATAAGCACCGTCCTTCGTCCGAGTCCCTGCTGCCCACTCCTGGAGCAGAGGGAAGTAATGTTAGATAGACAGCAACTTCCCATACTATGACTTTAAGAAGAGCTTTATATCAAGGATCTTGAGTTTTCAGTTAGCTTACCTTTTCTGACTCCTCTTGACTTGAGCAATATGTAAAATAGTTACCAAAATGAGCCCCTTCGGATTTGAAAACCGATCCATCTCCAGGAAAAATCTCTATTGAGTTTACATTTTTATGGGTAAGCCTAAGGAAGAGAAATAATCGATTTGCTTTCTAATTAAGACTAATGCATGCATTAAAGCAATCATTAAGACAATAAAACCCCAAACAAACAAGAAATCAAAACCAGAGACATGGGTAATTCTGAATCAAAGAAAAATAGAACAAATGAAGTGCCTTATGCGTTTATATCAACAACTTAGCTCAGAGCTTCTAGAATTCATAATCCTGTATCATAACCCCAATGCCAACCAGGGCAACTGGTACATAAAGAGTTGCCAAAGCCATGCTGATACACAGAAGTTAAAGACTACGATGTCTAGGTTCTGAAAATAGGATGATTCTTCAGTAACTATAACTGGTGTAATCAGTACCTGATGGATGAGATTAACTATCCATGTAAGACATGACCAATTACACATGTGACAGCCAGGTTTACTCAAAGCATTCCATATACAATTACTGAGAATTATTTTTATTGAAAATTACTTTCATTGGATGGTGGGGCCATCGAGATAACTCAGCAGGTAGAAGCACTTGCTGCCAAGCCTGATGACCTGGTTCAATTCCTGGGACCCACATGGTGGAAGGAGAGGTTGTCCCCTGACCTCCACATGCAGGCCATAGCACATGCCTGCTGCCAGCCCCAGTAAAATCGAAAGCAATTTTTAAAAATTCACCGTCAGAGAGCATAGGTCATCATACAAGACAGGAAAGCCTCTGGCAACTCAACCCCATCAGCTAGGCTTTTTAGCATTAGTCATGGAAGTAAGACTGCGTCTGGCTGACACTGTGTCTGGACACTAGACAGTAACTCTGTTCTAGGGAAGGGAGGAGTCGGTGGAATACAGGCCCAGAGCAGCCAGGAAAGCAATGGCTTTCTTTGACTGAATCTCCCTCAAGCTGATTCCATGCTCCCTGGGTAACACAACTAGACCTTCTCAGGTCTGGGGGATACCCAAGCCTCTGGTATACTCCATTCAGTAGCAAGTCTGGATCTCAGTGACTTTGTAGCTGCCATGTAGTCTTGTAAACTTGGCTAACATGAGCCACAAGACCTCCATGCACACTAATAAAATTAGTTTTGTGGCCTATAAAGTAAAGACAAAACAGAGCAGTCCAGTTGACCTAGCAAAACCGTCCGTTTATAAGAATCGGTTTGCAGGCTAGAGAGATGGCTTAGCGGTTAAGAGCATTGACTGCTCTTCTGAAGGTCCTGAGTTCAAGTCCCAGCAACCACATGGTGGCTCACAACCATCTGTACAGCTACAGTGTACTCATATACATAAAATGAATAAATAAATCTTTCTAAAAAAGAGTGTTACTCTTATAAAAAAAAAAAAAAGAATCGGTTTGCAAGTCTCATTCCCACTGTGAGTTAAGATACAAATCGGGTAGAGAGATGGCTCACAGGTTAAGAGCACTGACTGCTCTTCCAAAGGTCCTGAGTCCAATTCCCAGCAACTAGATGGTGGCTCACAACCATCTGTAATGGGATCCGATGCCTTCTTCTGGTGTGTCTGTGTGTCTGAAGACAGCGACAGTGTACTCGTATACATAAAATAAATTAATCTTAACACTAAAAAAAAAAAAAAAAGAAAGAAAAGAAACAAGGCTCCCGGTGTGACCCTGAAGGAGCCTTACCTATATGTAACGCCCTTGCTCCACACCACCTTCACAGGCTCAGGATAGGAGTATTCTTCTGCGTCAGACTGCCTCTGTAAGAGTGAGTCACAGAAGTTCCACCTGTGAAAAGTAAACTATGAGAACGAACTCTGCTTGTTCAAAATAACTGCCACCAGAAGTCAACAAAACAGTGGTGCCACAGTGCCACGCCCTGCCTCACTGGACAGATCAAACACACACGATGCGATGCATACTAGACACTTCAGAGCAAGCGCTACTTGGCCACGTATCTTTACAGTCGTTCTCAGAAGCCTCATTAATAAAATCTCTGCACGCTATAAAGTTAAAGTTTCCTAATCTTTAAAACTGAACCCGAATTCAAACAAATTCTCACTGAGATGTCTACGGTAGGCCAGGCATCATGGTCTACACACTAAGACGTTAATTTCCTACAAAGCGGGCATGTTTTCTGTCCCCACTGGAGACTTCCATGTGACAGTGTAGTAAAACAGTAATCACCTCTAAAGAGAGGGAGCCAATGAGTGCCGGGGGCATGAATAGGACCTAAGGTATCAACAGTCCATGAGACAGGCGCCCCAAGGAATAAGGCTTAAGCTGAGACAAGGGAAGGAGAAGTGTGTGTGTGTGTGTGTGTGTGTGTGTGTGTGTGCGCGTACACGCACGCGCAGGCCAGGGGCAGCAGGGGAGAACCTGAGTGAGCACAAGTTTAGCAAGCACAGGGAAGCCCCAGACAGGAAACATGGCAGAGGTGAGAACTTCAGAGGACCAGATCTTGAAAAACCTGATGAGCAGTGTTAAGGAAAATGGATTTCAACCTGAATCCAGGCAAAGAAACATTTAACTTAGGAGCATAAAACCTCTTCTGTCACATATTTCTAATCCTGGAACTTCCAATTTTAACTAGATATTTAAGGCAAGATCAAAAACTATTCCAATATTTTAAGTGTACACAAAGACCACCATGGATCAAATTTCAATTCTACAAATGCTAGCGATGTAAGTTGCTTGAGGATTTTTTATCATTTCTGGATTTCAAGTTCCTTCTACAAAAGATCATAGTAAGCCGGGCGGTGGTGGTACACTCCTGTAATCCCAGCACTCTGGGAGGCAGAGGCAGGCGGATTTCTGAGTTTAAGGCCAGCCTGGTCTACAGAGTGAGTTCCAGGACAGCCAGGGCTACATAGAGAAACCCTGTCTCGGAAAACCAAATCCAAAAAAACAAAAACAAAAAAAACAAAAACAAAAAAGATCACAGTAGTTCTTGCAACAGGGTTACTACACCCAATACAAAAGCACAGAGTTCTTCATCATTTCTGGACCTCAAGGTCCTCTACAAAAGATCAGGGTAAGCTGGGCGGTGGTGGTGCACGCCTGTAATCCCAGCACTCTGGGAGACAGAGGCAGGCAGATTTCTGAGTTTGAGGCCAGCTTGGTCTACAGAGTTAGTTCCAGGACAGCCAGGGCTATACAGAGAAACCCTGTCTCCAAAAAACCAATTAAAAAAAAAAATCAAGGTAATTCTTGTAAGGATTACTACACCCAACACACAAGCACGTCAGTGTCTCACAGGAAGTACTTTGTAAATGTTACTTTACAAAAAAGTTACTGTATCATTTATACAAAGTTCGTGTGGCAAATTTTTAACTCTTATTCATCTTTGAATGAAATTAAGTTTCTGACTAGCCATAAAGGTTTCCATATACTGAACCCTTTTGAAAAAGGACAGACTTTTAGGCAGTTAACTAAAACATGAGTAGCCTAGGGCTGATTATCAAATGAAGAAGCCACAATCGAAACTCTGCAGGCCCATGCTCTGGCAGTGGGGTCATGTGCTCCCACAACCAGACTCCCCTGCTGGCTTTCTCCCAAAGAGCTCTGCACAGGCTCCTGCTCTTCCATACTTTAACGAGCCCTTTGGAGACAGTGGCCGTCATGAGCTACTCTACACTAAGGAGTGAGTCAGTTTTCATTTGCTCCGTACTGCACCTAATGAAGTTATCTAGTGTAGAGTTAACCTTTCCCAGACACTTAGTGTATGGACAGAGTAGGAAATGCCAACATCCTTGCTCGGGAAATGATTTACTATCCTTTAAAATTAAAGATTTCAGCTAAGTAAATGAGCTTAAGAAAAGGAGCCGATGTGGCCGGTGCGGTGGCTCAGGCCTTTAATCCCAGCACTCTTGGGTGGTGGGGGCAGGAGGGTCTCTATGAATAGAGGTCAAGGTTACATAGTGAGACCTTGTCTCAGAAAACCAAAACCAAAACCAAGTGACACTTAGGGTAAGGACAAGTTCTCCCAAACCTCGCTCTCTGCAACAGACCATTCTTGCTTTACCTGTGCATGTGTGGAGCAGGGCAGCTGAGTGACAAGGCCCTGGGAAGGACAGAAGCCTCTGTTCCTCTATCTTCAGGATTGTCAGAAGTCACAAGGCTACTCGCAGGGAAATCTGCATCAGTTTTAGATGCAACATGAACTTTGTTATAAAAACGAAGTGCTAAAGACAGAGGGTATTTCCACTCCTCCGGACAGGAGGAAACAGGCCACGCCTGCTTTACCCATGCGTATACACATCTGTGCTTTGTGCCTGGGGAAGGCAGCTCCCTCTTCCCCTCAGTTTCATTCACACAACAGATGTTCGCTGAAGTGTTTTTAGATTTAGATTTCAAGATCTGGTAATGAGGTTCATTTTCTTTATTCCTTAATCTTTGTCCTGATAAATTTCCACATCTGCAGACTTTTCGGGTCTTCTCAGCTAGTTTATCTTTGGGGACCTGATTCTTTGTTTCATGTAGTATTCCAGATGAATCTGGCTTCTGGCTCACTTTACACAAAAAATGTACTGTAAATTCATGCTGAGATCTGGGCAGGCAAAGGTATGCGTGTCCATCCAGGGATGTTATCTTCACCGTGCCACTGTCTGTGTACGTGGTGCAGTCATCTCTGTCAAGGCTGGGCCATTGTACTTCTGAGAAATCAATGAAGATATGCTGAATTGAGAGGAAAAAAGAAACCATGGTATTTTCTGTTACTGTTCAATTTTCCATACTTTTGCTATTTTAAGTATTATGTAAGAGAGTAAGGGTTTTCATACTTGTGTTTTTATTACCTAGAAAATGAATACTGGAGTTTTATATATGGTTTTATAGACAATACTAGATGCTAATAGTATTTCTCTAAGAAACACACACACACACACACACAAACACACACACACACAATTCACATGAGAAGAAAAGAAGGTAGATGTTACCTGATTAGCACTAGACTTACTTTGATTTAAAATGTCCAATGAATTAGGGAGGGATGGGTTTATATCACTCATCCCAAACCCTAATCTGAAACAGAGCAGCCTAAGGAGACGGAGGAGAGCCTGGGCTGGGCTGGGCTATATAAAAGCAATTGGAGCTCACATGCTATAGAAATAGTGTCAAGTCGATTAGACAACAATGCAGAGAGCACCAAAATAAATGCAGCATCTTTAAAGTGTCACAAGAGATCGGACGAAGGTGACAATTGGTCTTTAGGGTGGCACTGGGATTACCAGATGAACTGAAAAGTCACATAAAGCACCTGCCCTAGAAGGCAACCAGCATACTGAGACCTAAAATACATTCCGTGTGGCTTTAAAAGTCATTTCCAACAATTCAAACACTCAAAAGTAAGCTGACCTTAAACAGCACACTCAAAACAGTTAACTGTATCTGCTTTTTCATAAGAAATCAACAGTACTGAATACAACAGTATTGTGATTGTTGTATAGAGTTCAATACTTCATCCTCCATCTTTATTAAACCTTAACTTTACTAAAGCTGTTGTCAAGTAAGTCTCTTTACGGAGTCACCCCTGTCAGAATACTCATCTTAGGGGCAGTGACCGACGGTTAGCCTGCGTAAGGAGAGTCAGAGAAGCTCTTAAGCCACAGTCCAAGGGCCACACTGCAGCAAATGACACCACTTCAATGAATGAAGTTCTTCAAAAGACACTGGGAAAAAGCCCTGTGGAGTCAGTGCTGGCTCAGAACATCTGCCTGCTAAGGCGTGGATAGGAGGTGTTCTCCACAAAGGGGTAGGCGCTAAGGGTGCGGTCTCCAGCTGGTGGCGCTGCTGAGAGGGAACTGGATCATGAAGACAGCAATGTCCACAAAGGATTACTCCTTTGTTCCTGAGTTCTCAGAGGAATGGGCTGTGCTGGGTCTGCCTGGAGGAAGCGGCCTCTGAGGGAGAGCCATCAAAGGGTCTGGCGTCTCCCTTGCCCGTCTCTCTCTCCCTCCACTTCCTGGCTGCTGCGCTTGCTTCCCCCTACATCGCCCCACCCCCATAATGTCCTGCTTCAGGATCAGCCATTGGTGAGCGGGCCGAAGGACAAACGACCTCTGCAACAGTAAGGAAAGCTTCCCTCCTCAAGGCTGTGCATCTCGGGCAGTCTGTCACCATAATATATAAGCAGATACAAAACTATTAAAACAGCCACAACGCAATATGAAATCACCCAGTATGGGGGGCCAGAGAGCGCTGGAGAGCAGTGGAGGGTAATTACCAGGCACCTGGGCGGAGGGTGTTGCCCAGTGGTGATGTCATGGGTGAGGTCCTGGGTTCACGCCCTTGTGCCAAATGTCAAGTGGACTAGCCTCAAGCCCTAACTTTGTCACTTCCGAAAAACTTCACAGATAAATCAGGTAAACTGGTTTTCTCCGTATAGCCCTGGCTGTCCTGGAACTCACTCTGTAGACCAGGCTGGCCTCGAACTCAGAAATCCATCTGCCTCTGCCTCCCAAGTGCTGGGATTACAGGCCTGTGCCACCACCGCCCAGCTCAGGTAAACTCTCTGAAACACAGTTTGTCTACACAAGGGACGGTAATTTGGGAACTGTTACCCATGCCACACTGGTACCACTGAAGTTTTGGTTTGTTGGAAAGAGGATCAATTTAACATTGCCCATGTTAGTCTCGAGTTTAGGAGTTCAGGTAATACTCTTACCTTGCCCTTTAAATATTTTCAACATCGGTACTAGTTCCTAGTCCATAGTCTTAATAAACTAAATTTACCATTATTCCCCAAAATAAATTATAAACAAGAGTAATAAGCATTTTATACATAATTACGTATTGGGCTGCCTAGGCTTTGTCGGGAATTGAGTCCTCGTAAAGACGGAACGTCAACTGAGGAAAGATCTCCATGATGGGCTGTGGACATGTCTGTGGGGCATTCTCTTGGGTGGCTGCTGCTTCGTGCAGGGAAGCACATCATACTATAGTGGATACCATCCCTGGGCAGGTGGGCCTGGATTGCACACAAAAGGTCGTAGCTAAGCGAGCCCAACAAAGCGTTCCCGTAAACAGTGCTCCTCACGGTGTCTGCTTTAGTCCCAACCGTGCTTCCCTCAATAATGGACTGAAATCTACTAGCTGAAGTAAGTCCTTTCCTCCCCAAGTTGCTCTTGGCCCATCTTTTACCACAGCAGCAGAAGAAGGAAACTAGGCTCACATCTTATTATATATACATTAGCAGGCACACAGTTTACTAAAAATTGTATGATGCTTAATATTGAGACACGTGAGAATAAAAAGCCACAAATCTGAAATGCTATAATCCTTGACTGTAAATGTTGAGGAGCTGAAATCACGTACGTAGCATCTCGCTCCTTAGCCTGCTGAGCGCAGAGGCCTGTACATCCTACAGCGTGTGCTTATTTCTAAGTGCTAGTTAATCTGTTTAGTTAACCTGTACTCAATTACTACTCTTCAAAATGTGGATTTAGACAAAAGTCACCTTTTTTCTTTCAGAAGGTATGATGCTTTCAGATAAAAACGGGCACGCAGCTGAAGAGTTTCGAAAGTCTAGGGCTCGCTGTAGTTGCTCCTATTAAAAAGAAAAGCAGAATGTTTGAAAATCAGTTTAGAATGACAAGTCCAGCACCCTAGCTCCCTTCTCATCCTAGCAGCTTCAGTCACTGGTCGGGATTAAAAGGAGCACTTTTAGCCAGGCAGTGGTGGTGCGTGCCTTTAATCTCAGCACTTGGGAGGCAGAGGCAGGCGGATCTCTGTGAGTTCGAGGCCAGCCTGGTCTACAAAGTGAGTTCTAGAACAACCACGGGTACACAGAGAAACTGTGTCTCTAAATAAATGAGCAAACAAATAAAGATAGATAGATAGATAGATAGATAGATAGATAGATAGATAGATAGACAGACAAGAGTGTACTTTTGTGCTATTACTTACTCGGTAGTTGCTAATAACAAAGTGTGTCCGTTGACGAATTCTCTCTGGTTGTTCTAAAGGATGTGTTGAGGGAGGAGGTGCCTTTTCAAAGAGAAATTCAGAGCCGCAAGGAGAGAGCTGCAGTGTGGACCCATCAGCGTAGTTCACTTGGACAGAATCATCTTCATAGAGTACCATTCGCACCTCCGCTGCCGTTCCCATGCCTGGGTATGCCACCCGTCACAGCGCGGACTGTAAGAAATGGGGACACAGTGGCACAGGCAGTTTTCTTAAGGCCCAGATGTTCCGTCATAGACACACGTCTTTCCTAAGAACACAGGGCAACACACCCGCCGCTGTGTATCCTCTTACCTCTGGGATCTAAAATAAACTTCCTTAACAGAGTAACTAACCCCTAGCACTTTACTCAAACACAGTCAAAGCATAACCTGGAAGGAGCAGACAGCTCACAAAATTACAAACGTTTTGTGGTTTACTGTTCCTCAAGTTTAATTTGTGTCTGATATGCTCAGTACCTCATTTCAGATAAACCAATTAAACTTGGTTAAAAAAAAAAAAAGAGCAATTTGGGCAGGCATGATGGTTCAGCACATGAAGATGCGGCTATGCAGGCCCAATGAACTGAACTGTATCCCTGGAATTCACCGTGGAAAAGAGAGAACAAAGCTGTAGCAAGAATATGCATGCCTGCACTCATACATCATACATACATACAATAAAAATCAATTAAAATTAAATAAATAAAAACATAGCAAATCAGTTTTGCTATGTTTTCCATACCTGTCTTTTGCAAAACACATGTAAAAGACAGGTATGGAAAGCATAGTAAAACCAGTTGTTTTGGTGGTAAGACACTGAATTGGAGAAGTGAGAATAAATTGAAAAGACTGGATTAACTACCTCCTTAATGACAGACCGGGAAGCAAGGCATTCTGCCATTTGTATTTTTTCATGGACTTTCCCCTTAAGCTTTAGAGTTTCAAATACTCCACTATTTGCTAGGCAGACGCCTAGGGATATCTGCTCATCTGTACAATGAGTGGGTTACAGACTGCCCTAGGTCTAAGTGAGAAAATCCCCATGGCAGTGCCTAGCACTATGAAAGCTGCCTTGTACGTTCCTAGTAAATCTGGTGAGATGTTCATTCTTTTCTAACACAAGCCCTGTCTCCTTCTGTATTAGCCTCTCCTCTGGGACAGTCTCACTTGTCCACAGCAACAACACGGTTCAGAGACAATACTTCTGAGTTCACGTCAATTTCCTATCAGTACAGTACAGTAAGCCCCTCTTACTACCCTGCTAGCACCTCTTACTAATCTTTATCCTATCACGACCTGGCTTTCTCCTCTGCCTTTCCACCGGCATTAATCGATTCACATGGCCACCAATGTCTTTGTGCACTAAATGTCTTCAGACCTCATCCTCCTAGACCTACTCAGTCTGTGACAAAGTTGTAGATTGCCCCCTCTCCAGAACTCTTCCCTCCATCCTCCTCCAACCCTGCTTTGGGGTAGAATGGGTTTCTTCTCTCCTGCCACCTCTGTCATTAACTTTAATCATTCTTATTCATTAATTAAATCAAGGATTCTTCAAGACCTTACCAAATAAGGACGGTTACTTTCATCCTCACCTTTTTAAAAACTATGCAAATAAGGTACGCACAATTCAGGCTATGGCAACAGCACAGCATTCTACATCTCTGTTTTATAGAGAAACGGAGTCTGATTAAACTACAACGAAAGCACTCCCACCACAAGCAGACTTCATTCTTTAGCTGGAATCTATCAATCCTAGCCATTTACACACAGAAAGAGCTCGATAGTCCCACACCACAGCCTGCAGAGGCCACACAGGCTAGCCCTCCACTCTCTCCAAATGTCATTTACTAATTCCCTTGTTCACATCACGTTCATCATACTGGCTTTGTAAAAAGTGTTCTTGAAAGAGGGTGTTTTCCATCTCAGAATCTTCGCACAGTCCTGTCTAACTTGTTGTTTCCTTGGCTTATCAAACCACAAACCCTGTCAAAACTCACATCGCAACACAAATACTGCTTGCACAAAGGCACAACTTTATCACGTAAGTTAAACAACTCCATAATTCTTATCCTGGCATATCTTTTGTCCTCATAGACTTTATCAGTATCAATATCTCCCACCAGGATAGAAAACTCAGACAAAATGGAGCTCTCCTAAATATATCATTGGTACCTAAAATAGTATTAGGGGAAGAAAACTGTCAGGCAAATAAATATACTTTCATCAAATATGGAAAGAATAAATGTTTAAATGTTTTCTCTTGGGTTTGCAATATGCATTAATGATACCTCTGTCTTCCTGATGCTTTCTCTCTTCCTGTAACTAGATTTCTACTGCTTTTTAAAAATCTCGTTTGAATTTGGCTCTTTACCTCCTTTTGCTGGAAGCTGATCTCTTATTTCCTAAAACTAATCTTTCTCTCATTTCTTCTCTTCAGTGCATCTCTATATTGCTGTCACAGATAACTTCCCACAAGTAAGACGACACTAACTGCTTTAAGTCACTTGTTTACGTCCTTGCAATGCCAATAAGCAAATACCATGATAACAGATGGAAAGATTTTATGAGCAAATTGGTGCTTTGTATTGTTCTATTCATGCTTGCACTCTCACAACTCAACACACTAGGTGTGTGGGATTAGGAACCGATAAGCTGCATGGTGAAGGCGCGTTTTTTCAAAACAAACCCGGGGAAAGAGAAAGGGGCGGTGAAATACCCTCAGCAAGACCACCGCCAAACTTGACACTCACCACCGGCAGTTGTGGGCTGCGAAGTTGTTTTCAACCTCACCTCGAAAGGAGGGCAACCTCGGCCTCTGACCGACCTCTATTTTGCTCAAGTGGCACGAACTGTACTGTTTGCGACGGCTTCTCCACGGTTCCTTCTGTAATATATTAACTACCGAGAGATATTTCTTGATGAAGAAAAATAATCACATCTACGGAAAAACATGGACACAAGAAGTGTTTCGATTGAAACATCAGTTCAGTCCTCTGGGGCAGCATCGGCGACCGGAGGACCAAAACGAAAACAAATACACAAAGCCAGGCAGCAGTTTGAACCTCCCGCACGGAGAGGAAGGGGCCGTCTCTGGAAAAGTGGGGCCGGAAGTCCCGCCTCTGCAAAGAGCCGTACCGGAAAAAGACCGGTTTTCCGGGCGGCTTCTGGTCTCCACCTATTGGGTGGTTAGTCTTCGTGCGGAAGCGCTGAGATTCAGTGGGAATTAGGATTGTAGACCAGCCTCCTGCTTTACCAAGCACCACTAACACAAGGATAGGTTTAAATTCTTTTAAAGTAATCGAAGACAAAGACCACTTGTTTTAAGAAATGCCAGAAAATGTCTTCTAATTCTTAATTTATTGCCATTAGACATGCGTACTATGTCAGCAATGTACGCTGCGGATTAGCTCAATTCATTTTGGGGTCAGGATGAAGGTTGGGAAAAGATTGGGAAGACAAAATATTCGATTAGTTATGGGTGTTCCTAAGCTAACACCCATAACTATCTATGGGTTATCTATCTCATAACGATCTATGAGAGAGTATAGTGTGAGAAAATATCTCCACTAAAATCTGAAAGTTTGGGTGTGTGTGTGTTTGAAACAGGGTCTGTAAACCTAGCTGTCCTGGAACTAACTGTAGACCAGGCTGACCTCGAGCTCAGAGATCTGCCTCTACCTCCCTAGTGCTGGGATTAAGGACATGCTCTACCTGTACCGATGTCCTCAAGGGTCTTCCCCAGTTTCTTTTCTATTAGCTTCAGAGTATCTGGCTTTATGTGGAGGTCCTTGATCCATTTGGATTTGAGCTTAGTACAAGGAGACAAGGATGGATCAATTCGCATTCTTCTGCATGCTGACCTCCAGTTGAACCAGCACCATTTGTTGAAAAGGCTATCTTTTTTCCATTGGATGTTTTCAGCCCCTTTGTCGAGGATCAAGTGGCCATAGGTGTGTGGGTTCATTTCTGGATCTTCAATCCTGTTCCATTGATCCTCTTGCCTGTCACTGTACCAATACCATGCAGTTTTTAACACTATTGCTCTGTAGTATTGCTTGAGGTCAGGGATACTGATTCCCCCAGAATTTCTTTTGTTGCTGAGAATAGTTTTAGCTATCCTGGGTTTTTTTGTTATTCCAGATGAATTTGATAATTGCTCTTTCTAACTCTGTGAAGAATTGAGTTGGGATTTTGATGGGTATTGCATTGAATCTGTATATTGCTTTTGGCAAAATGGCCATTTTAACTATATTGATCCTGCCGATCCATGAGCATGGGAGGTTTTCCCATTTTTTGAGGTCTTCTTCCATTTCCTTCTTCAGGGTCTTGAAGTTCTTGTCATACAGATCTTTCACATGTTTGGTAAGAGTCACCCAAAGATACTTTATACTGTTTGTGGCTATTGTGAAGGGGGTCATTTCCCTAATTTCTTTCTCAGCCTGCTTATCCTTTGAGTATAGGAAGGCCACTGATTTGCTTGAGTTGATTTTATAACCTGCTACTTTGCTGAAGTTGTTTATCAGCTGTAGGAGTTCTCTAGTGGAGTTTTTTGGGTCACTTAGGTAGACTATCATGTCATCTGCAAATAATCATAGTTGGAGAAAGTTTCTGAACAGAACACCAATAGCATATGCTCTAAGATCAAGAATTGACAAATGGGACCTCATAAAATTACAAAGTTTCTGTAAGGCAAAGGACACCATCAAAAGGACAAATCGGCAACCAACAAATTGGGAAAAGATCTTCACCAATCCTATATCAGATAGAGGGCTAATATCCAATATATAAAAAGAACTCAAGAAGTTAGACTCCAGAAAACCAAACAACCCTATTAAAAAATGGGGTACAGAGTTAAACAAAGAATTCTCACCTGAAGAATTTTGGATGGCGGAGAAACATCTTAAAAAATGCTCAACTTCATTAGTCATTAGGGAAATGCAAATCAAAACAACCCTGAGATTTCACCTTACACCAGTCAGAATGGCTAAGATTAAAAATTCAGGAGACAGCAGGTGTTGGCGAGGATGTGGAGAAAGAGGAACACTCCTCCACTGCTGGTGGGGTTGCAAATTGGTACAACCACTCTGGAAATCAGTCTGGCGGTTCCTCAGAAAACTGGGCACCTCACTTCCAGAAGATCCTGCTATACCACTCCTGGGCATATACCCAAAAGATTCCCCACCATGTAATAAGGATACTTGTTCTACTATGTTCATAGCAGCCCTATTTATAATTGCCAGAAGTTGGAAAGAACCCAGGTATCCCTCAACAGAAGAGTGGATGCAAAAAATGTGGTATATATACACAATGGAGTACCATTCAGCCATTAGAAACAATGAATTCATGAAATTCTTAGGCAAATGGATGGAGCTGGAGAACATCATACTAAGTGAGGTAACCCAGACTCAAAAGATGAATCATGGTATGCACTCACTAATAAGTGGATATTAACCTAGAAAACTGGAATACCCAAAACATAATCCACACATCAAATGAGGTACAAGAACGGAGGAGTGGCCCCTTGTTCTGGAAAGACTCAGTGAAGCAGTATAGAACAAAACCAGAACAGGGAAGTGGGAAGGGTTGGGTGGGAAAACAGGGGGAGGGAAGGGGACTGATGGGACTTTCGGGGAGTGGGGGTCCAGAAAAGGGGAAATCATTTGAAATGTAAATAAATATATCAATAAATTAAAAAAAAAAAAAGACATGCTCTACCACTTTCCTGGCTCTGCCCTGCTCATAAGCCAACAGTAGCTTTTTCTTATTTACTGCCCACAGAAAGCGTATTGCGTCCAGATTATAGACAGTGTCAACAAGACACTCTAGGTAGTCAAGCAGACCTCCTTGTGCTGCCGTATTGCCCTCAGAATGACCATGAGCTCAGAGGAAAGGTGGGCAAAGCTCTCCACAAGGACATTATCCATATGACCATAGCTCCAAATCTGGAGTTTTAAATAGGTACTTACTAAGTACGATCAAAGGTCAAGGCTCCGTGTTACAACTCCAAGCAGTCCAAGGAAAGGATGATCTCTCTTTAAGGGGCCAAAGCATGATCAGGAAGGAAGGAGGCCACAGGTGGTATGGCCACGTCATTAATGATGGTGCCAGACTTCAAGAAATTTTCTGATTCTAAATTTAAAAATCTCCAGGCAACTTTTTCTTCAAAAAGATCTTTATTAGGAATACTTGTTTAGTACAAGAGCTCTAGGCAAAGCTAGGAGTATCAAGGGATTGGGAAAACCTCTTAACTCTTCAATTAACCATCACTAGAAAAAATACTGATATAAAAACTGATTTCAATCTTAAGACAAGACATCCTTAGACAGATAACAGTCTTATGACCTGTGACAGTATGTACTATATATTGCATAGCTGTTTTCTACCCCTGCCTTTCCCCCTTCTAATGTTTGCGAACCCAAATGGAATTTCATGTTTTGGAAGATTACTGGAATGGATTGTGGGTAGCAAGGATAAACAAGTAACAGGAGAAGACCCC
Source organism: Apodemus sylvaticus (assembly GCF_947179515.1). NCBI lineage: Eukaryota > Metazoa > Chordata > Mammalia > Rodentia > Muridae > Apodemus > Apodemus sylvaticus. The sequence goes on from NC_067487.1 coordinate 40,840,205, forward strand.
TAGAATGTAGGTTCTTGACATTAAGCCAACAGCTCCAGCAAGAGATCTAACTATATTCTTGGGAATTACTGGACATGGGACTTATGAGAAAAAGACTCTAAAACAACCCAATTTTCTGATTTAGGCAAGGGGAAAGGTGGAAGAGGTTATATAAAATAAACTGAGGAAAAGTTTGAGCTAGATTTAAATCTTCTAAGTTCATTTGGTGAAAATTATAAGATTTGGTTGGAATCAGGAGATGGCTCCCTGGAGATCAGTGGCTGTTACGAGGATTTAAAAGAATGAACAAAGAAATATGACACTAGAACTAATATTAAGGGGGCTGGAGAGATGGCTCAGCAGCTAAAAACACTGGCTGCTCTTTCGGAGGACCTGGGTTCAATTTCCAGCATCCATATAGCAGCTCAAAACCTTGTTACTCGAATTCTAGGGAATGACCCTATTCTGGGCTCCTTGAGTACCAGGCACACACTGGTGCAGAGACACATACAGGCAAAACACCCACACATACAAAATACAACAATTTTTTAAAAAAATTAAAAGAAATATAGGTAAAGTAAGAGAATCGCAGAAAAGCATTTGCAAAAAAGCATAAATAGAAAGCAAGTTATTGTCTTAGATACCAAGATGCTTTTTAAATTTGGTGTCAGTATAGAGATGACAAGCTGAAAACAGACTAGGTTTAATGAGGCCAGGGCCGATTTGTGGAGATTGCATACAGTGGGAAAGAAAACAATGACTTGGAAGACCAATTAGAGTAGGAAATGGATAAATATGGGCTACGTGAGAAGGCTGACTCTAGGACTCTGGAACAAGGAAACTTAGAAAGGCAGATTTATTTTTTTATTTGATAAAAATGGCATGGGAAACAGCTCATAAAAGAAAAAAGCCAGATTTGAAAACAACAAAAAGAAACCCCAGCCATCCTTAAATAACAGAATTCATGAAAGAGGCAGGAAAATCTACTTGGGCTGCTTCCTGTAGAGGAGAGAAGATAAACACATGGATACGTTTGTGTATATTTAACTTCTAATGCTTTTCCCCTAAAATAAATGAGGCAATGAAAAGATTAAAGGAAGTAAGAACCAATTAAAAGTGGAGATAGGGGGCACAATGGTCCCAGCAGCACAGACAGCCTGAGTGGCAGCGGGATTCTGAATTTACAAAGGCACCCATTTCCCAGAACCCAGCCTAAGACGTCAGGCTGCACAGATGCAGCTGTGCTGCACTCACGGGGTTCAGTTTTGCTAAACCAACACCATAGGGCCGCAGCATACATGAGCTTAAATTATTTCCACTTGCTAAAGTCTAGTCAAAGACCACCAGGCTGAAGCCTGTTAGTTGGCAAGAGAGGAAGGGCTCCTGGTGGAGGATTCTAAGGACATCCTAAGGGAATGGGAGCCAGTTCTGGGGAAGATGCTGCTTTGGAAACTATATAAGAAGCAGAGTTTGACCCAGTAATAGTTGAACAATAGCAATGCCTGGGCAGAACTGCTGGTAACAGTCACCGGCTCCACAAGGTGAGTACCACTAAGGCGTGCTAGAGCTGATCAAAAACATGCTGTTAACTTTGCAGCTGTGTGTGTCTACCCTCAGGACCTGATAGGAAATGGACTTTTGGGTGAGCTGACTTTCAACCATCAACAGGATTTTACCTACCAAACATTTTCTCATTAAACGACAAAACCTTTTTTGTTTTTTTTTGGTTTTTTGGATTTGGCTTTTTCGAGACAGGGTTTCTCTGTATAGCCCTGGCTGTCCTGGAACTCACTCGGTAGACCAGGCTGGCCATGAACTCAGAAATCCGCCTGCCTCTGCCTCCCAGAGTGCTGGGTTTACAGGCGTGCGCCACCACCGCCCGGCTCCTTTTCTTTTTAATATGGAAAAAAACCTACACTCATCTGTCCTCCTTTAAGATTTAGTGGAATACTTACAGAATTACCCAAAGACTGATTTTAAATTCTAGCCACCTCTTGCAGATAAACTCAATGGTCCTCTCGAAGTATACATTCTCCATCACCACGACAAACCCAGTCTACTAAGATATAGTATGTTTTTGCCTTCTAGCTAAGATTGAGTCGGAGTTGACAGCCTGATTGCTTAAGATCCGCTTTTGTTGTTACAACTCAAGGTGACAGTGACTGGAAACAGTGCCGATGTTCACTGGATTACTATTTCTACAAGATATTCATATTTGGGCCTGGTGAAGGCATGCATTCTACAAGACAATGTGACACAGGACCAACTCATTAGACAGTTACTTATGTATACATTCCTCAATGGTCTATCTGATACAGTTAGTGACTCATTTAAAACCAAGAAAATAAGTACTACTGCACACCTTGTGAATGCAGTTTCTTCCCGTTTTGGTATGTCCACTCAGAATCCAGCCAAAATGCTGAGAGGTTCAATGAAGAGAAAAAGTCGCCTGTAAAATGTCAACATTCTAGTCAACAGCTCAGGTCCTGATGTATCGTGGATCCTCTCAAGCCATTGTGAGAGGATGGCTCCAATGCTGACAGCTCCCAGCTGCTCATGGTATGCCTAGCCCACTGTTTGTCCTACTAAGGTGGTTTTTAATTCTAGCACTAGGGATCAAACTTAAGCCTTCTGCATGCTAAGCAGATGAACTGCCACCAATGCATGTAGATTCTGTTGATAGCGTCGTTTGAGTACAGTAATTAGTGACAATGAGGTGAGTGGTCCAATACGGGATGTTTATGAGCTGACCAGTAAATATCTAAAGTAGGTGCAGCCCAGTACCTCTGTTATCTGTTCTAACATGCTATAACTATCATGTACCGAGACAGCAGGCTGTACTGGTAGTCATCAAGTTATAGCACTCAGTTAGAAAAAGCAGTTCTATGACAAATGACAAATGCCAAAACATACAATTACTTTTTAACATGGATTCTAAAAACTACCGTATTTGTTAATTTTGTAGGTTCATTTACGTTACTGAATTCAATTATTCAATTGGTATTATGATTTCTCAAACTTTTAAACCTTTATTTCATGTAGGCAAGTTTAACAAAAAGTTCTTTAAAGATACCATTTTAAAAAGTTAGAAGAAACAAACTAAGTTTTATTTTCAAATTCTAATTTTAATACAGACTGAACAAACACACAAGCAGTAGTGGAAAAACTAAGTGTGTAAGCAGACAGAGATGTACCAAATGTAAAACAATGGGTTATTAACACAACTATTTACATGCAGATTTACAAGCAACCCTTTTATATGTTTATTTTAGTTAGTTGGAAAAAGATTTGACATCAGATAAAAACATTAAATAGGGCTGAGGTGATACATTATAGTAAAAGTATTAGAAAAGTGGTCCTCACAGTATACCAATTATAAAGCAGATGAAAACCTGAATGACAAATACCTAATAAAATTCTCTAGTAAAAAGTCAATGCAATCCATGCAATAAAATAAAAATGAGTAAGCCATATAAATAAAGCAGACTAACACTGTAGGATGGCGGGTAATGAAGTTAGTCGGGAGAAGCAAACAAAAAGCAAATCACTCTTAAATTGGAATAAATCCTCAATGAAGAGTCTTGGTTCCTTAGCTGGTGTTCTAAGCCCCACCCACCCCACATAAATAACACTTTAAAAGCCCTTGGTATCAAATAGCATCTACATATGTAAATAAGTTGTTTATATACTCCCAGACTTTGGTGCTAAAGATTTTCATGATCGTGATTAGTACTTGAAACTCAATATATAGAGAATCAAATGCTAAACTAAAATAAAAGCTGTAATAGTCATATCTAAAAAAGAATGCTACATTTTTGCAGTAATATGTATTTCCAGGCTAAGACTTTTTAACCTCAAGAAAAAGAAGTTGAACGATAAGCATCTAACCAGCTAGCAAAATTTTCTTTCAACATCTCATTTATTTCAAAATCGATTTTATTGCAGCCAAAACAGTAGAATTAACTGTACATAATAAAACTATTATATATATATACACATTTTAAGTTACAGGGAATAAAGTTTATTTTGGCAGGTAGTGTTAAACAAAATTAAAGTTGCATACATTAGTAACATAACTCAAAATCCTTAATTTGGTATAAGTCTGACACAGTTTCTTGCTTTCCTGTGTTCTGCTAAATCACCATACCTAAACTTTAAAAAAAAAAAAAAAAAAAAAAAAAAAAAAAAAAACCCCAGATATCCTCAAATTTAACTTCACTGTTTTCGTTTGCGCTCTGATTCCAAACAAAACTTTTCATAAGCTTCTTCAATCTCTGGGTCCATCTCATCATCGATATCATCCAAATATCTATAAAAGAAGCCAAAAATGATTCATATACCTTGCTGTTTTGCAAATCCAAAAATGCCTGGAGATGTTAAATGTACTTTCCTAAACAGAATTTTGTTAGATTTTTAGATATGTTCACTTAAAAGTTAATAAAAGGCTTGACATATATAAGTTCACATCTTATTAATAAATACTTTAATTAGAATAATTTCAAATTTACCTATGACTTTTTTATTATTCCACTCAAAAAGTTTTATCCTTCCAGGGGTTATGTCTAATTAACATCAAAACCTATTTCTGCTATGGTTTCTGCAAGGATATTTTTCACAAAGACAGGTCACCTTCCCACATATCTGAAACCAGATTTGTATAACAGAAAGCTACTTTTGAGATTACATTATCCAGGTGGCCCTGTTCCCAAACACCAGAGTTTAAAACGATACACAACCCTGCAGCACAGCGGTGCACCACTGTGTCATCCCAGCACTCGGGTGCCTACGTGGACGTCAGAGGGCAGCCCTGTGACATCAGGTCTCTACAGCCACCTGACATGGCTGTAGTGCCACCTGACATGAGAGGTCCATGGCAAACACAGGGCACCAGGCTTCTGAAGCTCGTATTTCTGCCGACTGAGCTGTCTTGCTGGCCTCCAAATGCCATTTCTTTTATAATTTTTCTTCTAGTTTAGTTCTAGGGTTAGTTTATATTCAAAATTTGGGCACAAACCCTTCATTTAAATTGTGAGCACTCAGGGGCTGAGAAGGGCGGTTTGGAGGGGAGCAGCTGCTGTGAGGCATGGAGACCTGAGTTAGCTCCTCAGCATCCGAGTCAAGAGCTGAGTGTGACTCAGTGACTGCAAATCCAGATCTGGGGAGAAGAGGCCGGCATATTCCTGCAGGTCAGCCAACCTAAGTGAGGTCAGTTACCTCCTAGTTTAGCAAGAAAGTCTGACTCAACATAATGTGGGCAGTGACCAAGAGAGTCAGCTGACTCCAGACCAGCTGATCACTTCCACTGATCACTTCCACATGCACATGCGCACACACACACACACACACACACACACACAAAATCAGTGATGAAGAGAGAACTTACGGGTCACCAGCCCCTGATAAATCTGTTCCATTTTCTTCATAATCTGGGAAAAAGTCCTCTCTTTCAAGTAATTCTTGATACTTTTCTTGGTAATCTATAAGACAACACAGGAAAAAAAGAAAAAAAAAAAGCAGATAATCTTATGAAATGAGCAGTTTTTACCCCTATAAACTTAATGACTTTAAAAGTAAAACTTACATGAATGCTTTCATAAAACCTATAGTCTTAATTGGATTGCCTTTGTTTTGTTGCATGCTCACAAACCCTAAAATATTTTGACATACTATTCTTTTAAATGTTAAGTATATTCTACAGTTGGTTACTAAAGAGTAAACCTAAGGTCTCCCTTAGGGCATATAATCTGCAACTGAACAAATAACTCCCAATCTGTTTTTAACTTGTTTGAGAGGGGTCTCACTCTGCAGTTCTAGCTGTCCTGGGAATTCCTATGTAGATCAAATGGGCCTCAAGCTCACAGAGATACTCTAGGCTCTGCCTTCCAATTGCTGGGATTAAAGGCATGTGCCACCACACCAGGCTCTTTTTCACTTATTTATTTTTTATTTGTTTGCTTGTTTTTGGTGTTTATCAGACAATGTCTCCTGATCTGGCGTAGGCTGCCAGACTGTTATGGAACTCATTATGCCAACCACGTCAGCCTTAAGTTTAGAGAGTCTCTTGCCACTATCTCCAAGTGCTCAGTGCTGGGATTAAAGGTATTTGCCATTGCTCCTGGCTTAGTTTTTATCTTCAGCCATGATCTTAACTAAGTTGCCCAGGCCTGTCTTTTAAACCTCCCCACTCTACAGAGTAGCTATGATTAGTGGCTTGCACCACACAGTCTATTCTTCGTTCTTGTTTTGAAAAGTTATTATATCACTGGGTTAGGGGCAGTTTTTTCCAAGACTGTCTTTATAAAACTCTAACTCAACATCAGGGATCAATGCCATTCCAATTGACAGATTAGAGAAAATTTAAGTATAAAAATGTCCTGCTATAAATCCTTGTGGTAAGATAGAAGATATTCTTTTTACTGCATCACTGAAGGCTGGCAAACTCCAGATCATGCACATACATGACACCTTAGAGGCTCACAGGCTTCAGCCTCCAAGGGGTTTGGCATTTATACACACAGTGTTCAAGGCCCTGGGTCTTTGTAGAACAGGAAGATAGAACACCTATCTCTCAAAATTCATAAACATCTGAGGGTTGATAACTTAAAAGGATGGACCTGGAGAAGCAACAAACAAACAAAAAACACCTCAGTGGCAAACAAAATTTTGTTTTATGTTTGGGTTTGGAAGAGTCAAGCACTCTGGAGAAATTGTTTACACAGAGATTGACCTTGAATTTCTACTTGAAAAAAGCCTAAAGACAAAAACCAACCAATCAGTCAAACAAAAAAAAATCATTCAGCCTTTTCCAAGTTAGTGATACACCTGCAGTGCCTGGCAAAAAAGCAAATCTAAAACTATTTTGGGTAGAAATCCTAAAGCCAAAGGGACAACAGGTTTTTAATCAGGAAAACAAAAAGTTAAACCAGTATTGCATTCATACTAAAGCAGGTAGTAAGCTAAATGGTTTACGAAAGAATTGTGGAGACAGCAAAATAGATAAGCTGAGTAAATCGGTACCCAACACACAGCTGGGAGAAGAGCGTTCTTTGTACAATTCTCTTTCATTACTCTTGTGTAATTTCTGAATAGAGGTTTAGGAAAAACAAAGACTGCCTATAGAATGATGATAGGATTTGAAACTTTGAAAAAGTCCATGTTAAAAAAAAAAACCTGAGAAAACCAAAGTGAATCTGTATAAAGTATTAACAAATTTGACAAGATAGACGTCAAAGAATCAAATGAAGGAGGATAACTCTGAAAAAAATACGTGAAGAAGGAAGCTTTTTTAATTGTTTTGTGAGAGAGGGTCTTCCTATTTGCCTAGGCAGGTTTCCTGGGCTCAAAGTCTTCTAACCTCAACTTCCTGGTTTGGCCTCCATGTTCAAACTGTCCTTTCCAGCTTTAAGAGATTTGTCCTACCAGAAACATTATGATTTACATAAGAACAGTTAAGCATGGGTTATTGGTAAAGAAAGACAAGTATACTAACAAAGATTCCACAAGAATGAACAGTATTCAGAATACTATAGGCAATTTATTACAATGACGGGAAAAATAAGTTAATACCTGATGCTGAGACAACACTGATGCTGAGTGGAAAATGTTTAATACCTACTATATTCTCCATGTAAAAATTAGGTGGGTTAAAGGTTTAAAACAGGAAAAACAACAAGCATGATTTTTAGAAGAAAATGAAAATATAAGTAAAAACAAGACTGTCAAAGCATGTATATGAAAATACATTATATACACAGCACAAAGGGATAAACCCCATATCTGACCAATATCATCTTTTTCTAGACTTTGTAAGGAATCACAGATTAGTAAGTCAAATGACCCAAAAGAATTAGGGGGAAAAGCCAGTCAACAGGCAGTTTTCAAATGAAGACAAAACAAAACAAAGGTTTATAACCAGGAAGAAATACAGTATTATTAATCATAAAAATACATCCAATTTCATAGAACTGGACTGACAGAGTTATGTCTAAGAAGTATTGCCAAGAATGACAAACAAAAGTCCCCCACAACGCGGGCTGGAACACTAAAAGGAATGACCATGCTGACGGAATGACCTCAGCTGTCCGGTGCCACTGCCTAACTCAGTGAAGCTGAAGCCGCTCAGACCTGGAGCTTAGTTCGAACTCCTCAGCCTAAAGAGACTCCTTGGTGCCAGAGGCACGGGACACAGCCAGCGACTGTTATTTAGAGGAAACGGCTGGAAAAATCCCAGTTATAGCTGGCTGCAGTTTGTACTAACTCAGAACTCTCAGATTACAGTCCCTCCTGTCATAACTACCACATTTTTTCTATAAATAACCTTTTACTGGAAGGTATACAAAGATTTGGATTTTAATTAACTCTAAATTGTAAATGCAATCTATAAGTGCTAACATTTAAATAAGCTGCTGACTATTCAGTTAATTAGAGTCATCTTTGCCTTCTATCCTAGATTGTATGAAAATTTAAGATGAAAACAAACACTAAAAGGAGTACAAAATAAAAATGGCAGCACTTAATGGAGGGATGAAATCTTTGACTGGGAATGTACACTACAAACTAAATACTTAAAACAGTCTCAAGTTATCAACATAGGATAAATTGTAACCCTACAATTTTAGAACATATGAAATCCACCAAAAAAAATAAACCCAAAACAACAACAACAAAAAACCCCAAACAACAACAACAAAACCTATACTGTACTGTCAAGAAGAGATTTATGTAATTTACCACTTAAGAAAACGGGAAAGTGACTGAGACAACATACCTGGGTCCGCTGCAGTGAAAGGAACACCATCAGATGTATAAAACGTTGGTTCATTCTAGGATAAATCAAAATGATAAAAATAGGTACTAATTTCAAAACACATTAGAGTAATAAGGCCTGAGGTCAGCTACCTCAGTGGTTGTGTGGTCAGACTGCACACACTAGGTAACCCCCAGCTTCCCAACAACCCACACACTTTCCTGGGCATGCATATGGCTCTTAGATTTCCATTTGTCATCTCATCCTCTTGTAGTCCTAGGCCCTGTTGTCCTGTTTGATCCATCCTTGGCTGGACTGTCACTTAATGTTGACTTAGTTTAGTTTTATTTTCTTACTATCCTGCTATTTTTAAAGAGTTTACAAAACTGAGGTTGAGTATTCCTCTGTAGCTGCTTTACATTTGGTTCTGTCAGAAGCTACATGGTACAGAACATCTGAGATGTAAGCATTTGGTTATACGTGGACTAGAGCCCAAGCATTATCACTATTTCTTGACAATGGCTGAATCTTGATTTAGTCTATTTTTCACTAGAGGGTCTCTATTTATATGATATGCTGGCTTCTATGGCAATAAAATGTTTAATGGGCACTGCATCATGAGAATAGCTTTATACAATTTAAACAGTTTCCAGGATAGAATTCATCATATGATAGTTTGAACAAGAAGGCCCCACAGGCTCATATGCTTGGATACTCGATTGCCTGTTGGTAGAACTGTTTGGGAAGGATCAAGAGGTGTGGTCTCATTGGAGAAGTCACTAGGGGCAGGATGTTGAGAGTCAAAAGACTCTCAAGCTATCATTCCCACTGTGTTCTGCCTTCTGTACGTGAACTGAGATAAAAGCTCCCAGCTGTTCCTGCCGGTGTCTTTGCTCTATCATAGACTGTAACCCTCTGGAACTATAGGTCCAATTAAATGCTTTCTTTTTAAGTTGCCCTGGTCATGGTGTTTTAGGACAGCTATAGAAAAGTAAGCTAAAACAAAGCATTAAATGAAACTTAAAATATAAACACTGGCATACCATGAAGTAGTTAGGGTCATTTTCTGGGGTAGCTTCTCTGTATGTGGAAGTTGCATGAACTCTGCCCCAGTTACTTGATCGAAGTTCAACAAGCTTCAAGAGCATTTGTTTCACATCTCTACAGATAACAAGTTTTTAAAAAGTTAATATGCATCTCCTGTGAATACTGTCAGGCTCTGTTTATTTAACATTGGTACCCAATACTTTAAATTTCTAGACATTTTCAATGATATAATTCACTGTATTATTTTTACTTAAAAAAAAAAAGGAAAAAAGCTTGAAGCTGGCTGACCCTAGTGGCACACTCCTTCAATCTCAGCAACTCAGGAGGCAGAGGCAGG